>NW_014333226.1:587395-681919 GCF_000341935.2 Cephus cinctus | reverse complement strand
CCCTCCACACCGTACAACTTTTGTTTGAAACATTTTGTTGTTACATCGAAAATTACCGAGTTATTTCGGGTGGCAGAGATAAAAGAAACACCTTGTATAGCATTGCAATAGATGAAGTTCATTTGTAGGTATCCGCGAAATTTAGACTTGCGTGTCACCAAATCATAAATTTCCGAGTTTTCCTCTTCAGTTAATGTTAGAACGCACTTTGCAATTTTATGCTAAACGGCATATGATATCGAAAATCCTATGTAGTGAATGTATTATAATTCCTCTTTTAACTTCTGTTCGCAAAAAAGAGTTTTTATTTTTGCCATGTCAGGTAATAAAAAAGAAAAAAGAGGGAGTTGATGGCAACAAAAGTCACAGTCATCTCTAAGAACAATAACATTCAGAGACATCGGACTTCAACCAATCTGGTATCGAATAATCTTCCCAGTTTGTATTATATTATATTAATAATAGGGTTCTTTATAGTTTGTAAGAATTTATTAGAATCCAAAACCATCTAACGCAACGTACGGCAAATAGTTTGTATGGAATATGGTGATTTATGGTGAACTCACATGCACTACTTACTAAAATTTAACCGTGTAGGGTTGGGTCCCACTGTAATTACTGTATTACAAATAGAAATGACTGTTAGCTAGAATAAGAAATTCGATTGAGACGAAGTCGAATTAATATGTGGATTAGAACTGCCATTCAAACCACCGGAGCAACGAGAAAAGACAGAGTACAAAGCCATGAATCCATTTCATTTCGTTATTTTAAAACGTTCGTGCCAATCGGACATTACATAAAAGATTAGGAGATACTGATTTTTAAGTGTCAACCATGAGCAACTAGGAGAAATGTACAAGACAAGAATTTACAACGTTTCTGCCGTTTATTGAGGCTCTCCTCAGGTAACAAATTTTTGCCAAATATGAAATAAAATTATTATTACAGCATAATTATTCAGTAGTGTAAATTTATTGACAACAGAAACCATAGATAAATTAATTGTTGCTATCGGTACATACTATTGTTGTATTATTCATGTGTTATTTCTTTCTACTTACCTATAAAGAATTTCTAAAAGCGAGAGTATACGTAACGTAATAAATATTTGAAGAACGAAATAACACAAACAGTCTATATGATGAGTCCACTAAAAATGATAAGTATTATGTTAAAATTATTGTAAATTTCTAATTGTTATTAATTTAAATTTTCATTTTGATTAAATAAAAGATTAGGGTATTCTGTGGCAACCCTGTACGTTCAAGAAATTATATACAGTGAAACCTCGAAGGTTGGAAGCCAGCGTGTAGTTGCCGTGTACTGTTCCGAAAAATCAATATACATATAGGTCAATAAAATTAAACAACTTTTTACCTCTAAATTCATTATAACGTCGAAAAGATCATTCATGTCTTATGCAGTAGTAAGAAGCAATTGTGTATATTATAACGGGGTGCCCGGCTCAACCCCGCTATAATTAATTTATCCACAGAGCCGCCAGGGAGCGCTAGAAGGGCTAGAAATTTCCGAGAAATTAAGAGTTCTGATCGGGATTCGAACCCGATACCTTCGGACTGTTAAGTCGGGCACTTACCACTGTGCCACTGAACCCACTGTCCCACCTGATAAGTCCTATTTATTTATTTTTCAGTCATTCCTAGGTGGACCCCCCCCCCAGTTCCGTAACGACACGTTACAATATATATTAATATACAGGGTTAGTCAGTAGAAACGCACCAGCAGAAGTTGGCCGCAAGTGGCTGACACGGCAGTGTGGCCTCTTCAAAAAATGATATGTGACTGTGACCGATTCCCACAAGCGCAAACTGACAGTTCGCATAGCATTAAGGTTTTCGAAATATTTCAATAGTTAGGTTACTGAAATAATTAATTAATATTGTAATGACAAAATGTAATGTCAATTAAGATTATTTTCACAACAGATTTTTTTGCTGCACTGTTTTGCTATAAAAACATTTCAATTCATTAATTTTTAAATTAATTACAGCATTGTATTGCAGAATTGCAGTTGTGATCATTACTTGGAAATATCAAAATTGTGAATATTTTAAAATTTACATTATTTTAATTGCAATCTGTTGTGAAAATAAATCTTATCTGACATTACATTTTTTCATTGCAATATTAATTAATTATTTCAGTAACCTAACTATTGAAATATTTCAAATACCTTATTGCTATGCGAACTGTCAGTTTGCGCTTATGGGAATCGGTCACAGTCACATGTCATTTTTTGAAGAGACCACACTGCCGTGTCGGCCACTTGCGGCCAACTTCTGCTGGTCCGTTCCTACTAACTAATCCTGTATATTCATTTGTCCAACGCTAATTCCTAACGATTTTGTAAAAAAAAAACATAAATAATAAAAAGATCCACGATTTTAAACTTTCAGTTTAAACGCTGCGAAAACTATATGAGATATAGTAAAAATGTTCCAAGTTGTGCATAAAAAAAACTCATTTTATCGTGAGTCGGCATTCTTATGCTTCATTTAATTATAAAATTCAATATTGATACTTTCAAGTTAAATACAAAATTATAAAACACTCATAATTAAACTAGACTTTATGCTATGGATTGTTAATAACCCGCAAACTATTAACATCATAATAAAAAATCACTCATACATTTCGTTGTTCCTTTTATTATCGATAAATCCATTCATTAAATGATCCTGTTCTTTATTTTATGTAACTCATGCATGAATAACACTACTTTTTGTGCCTCCGAAGTGTGGCGAAAGTGACAATTACAGTAGTTGATTTTTTGCATGAACATATTTGGATTTAAACAACTGCAAACAAGAAATATTTTAAAAATAACACGCTCTGCTCATGCTCGAAATGCAGAAACAAAGATATAATGGCTGACAGAATTCAAATTGAAATTTACCTCGTTTTAAAGTTAACTGTATGTTTATTCTTTTCTTGGTGCATTCAGTGAAATAACCCTAATAAAGTGCACTAAACACTACTTAATTACAGTTAGGTCTTTGAGGATCTCACCCAATCGAATGCGATCATATTGGTCACGTGACCGTCGTTTATGGTGTGCCGTCGGTGCTTCTGTGTAACCGGTGGGAATTGTATGAATGTTTATTCGTTACATCCTTGAAAAGAACGATAATTTCATCAAGAATATTTATTTGTTTCGATTACTGATTGTGTGTTGATATACGATGTTCACGTGTAATTATTATGTTTATATTGCTGTGCAAGAAAGTCGTGAAATGCATTCGTATGAACATAACCGCCGTTGAAAGCCCTCCTTAGGCGTGCGTACTACTCGGCGAAATTCGAATATGAGGAAACGTATTTAGCTCTTTATTCAACAACCTGCAAAAATGGAAGATTTTAACGATGGGGTTGATGGTAAACTTGCATCGAGATTGCGAAAAGTCAATCCAGAACAATTTCATACTCTTGTCAAAATGCACCTGTCTTTTGAATTGGATCTTAATACGGAAGAGTGAGTATTGTAAACACTTAAAACTGCATTCGTTTTCTTCATTGTTCTATAATATTTATTTTACTTTATTAATATTGATTTTTTGTGAGTTATGTCATTTATTGAATATCATCACAAGAATATCTTCTGTTATGTTTGACAATTAGGAATGAAAGGATATCGAAAGAAAAATTTAAACATTAAAGTTATAATCATATTGCATTTAAATGGCATTTAATAAAAATTGTTGTAATATATCTAGCATGCATTATGGAAAGATTGTTTTTAGTTATATGTATTTGATATAATCTTCCATTGTTTTGTCTCTTCTCTTTATTTTTATATATATTGTGTTATAAATTTTGCTTGAAGTATGTGATCATGTCAATGTGTACATAGTTTTGAATCTAGTTTGGACAAGATTTGTGCTCCGTCCTGTCAATGTGTTTTACACACATTGGGCAATGTTTGGCGTGAAGCTAAAAATCTAGTTTGTTCCTCGAGTCCTTCTGTGCTGAATACAGGATGTAATCAACCGTTCTGTTTCTGGTTGGTACTCTATTACAGCTACTTCTGAATATACATGGTGATGGATTATTTTTTGTTGGATATGAAGTATTTATCATTCTGGGAAAGGATTGCTCATTGATCACTTAGAGAGCTTTACAGTTAATGTTATTTGCTAGTAATAAATTAACTGAAATAAATCTTTTGGTATATTTCAGCAGTGATTGCGTGGCAGAAAAAGCAAAAGAGAAGAAATGGGGTTTACTAAGCTTCTCGAAAAAGCCAAAGTCGACGATGAACCTTCAGAAAGGAATGGAAGGTATTGCTTTAACTCAGGAGGGAATTATTCAGGTTAAACAATTGATCAAATACCTGTCAAAAGAACAAAGTAAGATTACCAATAATTTATGAAATATCACTGCCAATTTATTTTAAAATAAATATGTAGTAATAATTCCTCTTGTTAAAAACAACTATTTTAGGTATTGTTCAGGAAGGAATATTTCGACGAACAGGAAAGTTAACACGGCAACAAGACCTAAAGACAGCATTATGCCAAGGTGTACCTTTAGATCTTGAAGATGGTCGTTTTAGTGTTCACGACTGTGCCTCTGTATTGAAAGGATTCTTGGCAGAATTACCAGAACCTTTATTGACTGATTTACATTATCCTGCTCATTGTCAGATAGCTGGTAATTTTTCTTAATTAAATGGTATTTAAGGCCTTTCATATAATAAACTATCATTGCTAATTTATTTTGCAGAATTATACAGTTTGGATGCAAATGCAAATGACTCAAGATTATTACGATCTTTACAGCTACTGTTATTGTTACTTCCGACTGAGAACAGGACTTTACTAAAGCACGTTCTAATACTATTGAACAAAACAGCCACTTTTGAATGCAGTAACAAAATGAATTGTGATACTCTGGCTACACTTTTTACGCCTCATTTAATGTGCCCAAGGAAATTATCTCCAGAGGCACTGCACATCACCTCTCAGAATCTGTCAGGACTGGTGGCTTTCATGATTAGAAAAGGCATGGACTTATTTGAAATTCCCCCAAAATTAGCCACTGATATCAGAGCTTATTGGGTAGAACAAGAGAGAAAATTATTGAGTCCTAAAAAAACCGATGTATGTCTTATACGAAATTTTGATTTTATTATTTTTAATTCTTGAATTGCAAAATATAATTTTCTATGATTCTAGTTGAACGAATCAACGTCAGATGCAACGAGTACAGCTCATACGGTTTTTAGCTTTGTGGATCACAAGCTAACTGCTAAAGCGAATTCTACACAAGACACACAGGCAGCTTTAGCCCAGCTTTATGCTCATATACAGGCGATGCCTGAATCCGCAAAAAAGCGAAGACTCGTTAAACAGTTCAATAAGGAGAATGGCCAAGGCACTCCCAGGCAAGTGAAGCACTACAGAACGAAAAGTCTAGGAGACTCGATAAAGAAACATATCTTTCAAAAGAAACTTCTGGGTCATAAAAAACTTATTGATATTAATATAGGCTGCAATATCAGCAGATCGAGTAGCGAAGAAAACATACTATCGACGGTAAGCAATAATATACATTTTTTACACTCCTATACCTTTATTGAATGTATTCCGTGGACTGTCAAAACAAAAACTTTGTTTATTGTATCCTAAATCCTACATACATGTTTAAATGACTAACAAGATTGTTGCACGCATAACGTAACTAATCCGCCCGATTGCCCATTTCACACAGAGTCTCGAAAAGTCGCTGCTCCCCTCGAAAACACTATTCAGTAAATCGGACGACGAACTTAGCATAGATAATTCCGATACGTTGGAGAGTGAGAATCTTCTTCAGATAAAGCATATGAGTAATAGTACAGGCAGCTTGGATACGCCTGCTTTAGCAAGCTATAAAGGAAAGAAAAAAGTGATGTTAATGAGTTTTGTAAATATTGGAGAAGAGGATGAGGGGCAAATTAAAGGCAACAAAAAGGAATCCATACAAAGATTACAAAAGGAAGAAGCTATAATGAGTGATGATACTAGCGCCACCACAAAATCCGAAGAGAAAATATCACCAATGGACGAAAAATGCACTAACAACAAGAGTCGCAGTCTTCATGACATCAGTCGTTCTGCCACAGTAACTTTGTCGCGAAATCTCAGCGAGCCCAATGACTTATACTCACAGACCGCTTTTAATGAAATCGATGAAAAGGAAAAGGAACTAGTCAGACAAATTTCGGATACAATATATCCGGTATCACGATGCTCCAACATAGAGGTCGTCTTTACACCAAGAAATTCGATGCCTGATCTTAAATCAACGCGTTCACCGACGAAGTTAGATCCTTCACTGAGTAGCACGTCAATTCATTCCCCACCAATGGCAAAGAACAAATTTTGGAATTTGTATAACGCACATACATCAACACCATCGAATTTATTACGACGAAGCCTGGTTACTAATGATTACTTATTGACGCCTATCGCGGATCATGATAAAAGCATGAGTCCTATTACTCAAAGTACAACTAAGATGAGCAAGGCCATGCAGGTATGTGCATGCATTTGCTTGCATTCTTTTATATATTCATTCCTTTATTTTGTCTGTTGCCTAATTAATTATTAATTCTTCTAATTTTAATTGCTTGCATACAAATCATGAATGTTCCAATATGAATCTGCTTATACTGTGTATTGAAGCTTGCACGGATAATATTGAAAAACATAATTTACTAATGATTGTTTGCTGTACATACAGGGTGTTCCGAAACTACCTGACCCGGTGGGTATGGCGGTGTTCGGGAGGCTTCACTGATCACGAAAATGACCTTCCTTTTGTCCGGAAGCTCTTAGTTTTTAAATGGGAGCAGGTCAAAGTTGACCAATCAGGACGAGGCGTCAAGAGAAACGTACGCACCTACGAACTCTGAGTTTTCTTCCCTCGCTTTTGTTTCTCGGTAGCTTGTTTCTTGTTTCCAATAGGCATGTCTTCGGTTGACGTCATCCTGCCCGAAGCCACCGAGAAACAAAAGCGGGGGAAGAAAACTCAGAGTTCGCAGGTGCCTACTTTTCTCTTGACGCCTCCCTCTGACTGATCAAACTTTGACCTGCTCCCATTTAAAAACTATGACCTTCCGGACAAAAAGGTCATTTTCGTGATCAGTGAAGCCTCTTGAACACCGCCATGCCCACCGGGTCTGGTAGTTTCGGAACACCCTGTATATGTGTCATTAGTCAGAATATTGATATACATTTCTGAATATCTGAATTCTGTAATAGGAAACTATGATGACGCCACGATCTCGGAAACCAGTTATAATGGTATCCGGCTCGAACCTTTGCAATCTGGCGACTCTCAACAATGGATGGTCACAATATGGTTCAACGACAAACTTACGCGGATCAAATGTGGATCTCGTTGGACGCAAAAATTGCACTTCCATTCTAGAAGAGTCACAAAAGGCAGACAGTACCAGTAGTGAAATTATTCCATTAGACAACACCGACTCGGAAAATAAGGAGAATAATATTTCTGACGATAAATGCGAAGACCTAAATTTTGTCACATCTGTGGAAGACAATTACGGATCTATCATGCAACGAAGTCCTGCTTCCATAACGAGTACTTTCAGGGAATATTTGTTATCTAGAAGTGTGCTCACTGCAAGTCCAGTCGATCTTAGCTTTACATCGCGCACTGGCGATTTTGAACAGTCTGAATCGGATTTGAACATTCTGAACGAGGACAGATTGTCCGATAGTTTACTGCATTGTCTAGATGGTAATAATCCTGGATCCGATACATCGGGTATAGCTTCGGGCAGCACGAACAGTGCTAACAATTCCATGGAAAAGATTGAGGACGCGGTGCTAACTCCTAGGAAAAGAGGCACCAGCTTACAGCGAAATGATTCTAAACGATCGGTCAGAGAAAAAACAATGACGAGCAAATTGAAAACTCAAGCTCTGAAGAATAAACAGCTAAGCGAATCGACAATAAATTCAATAAAACTCAAGGAAACATTCCAAGAGACATCTTTCTAGCCCATTAAGGGTGTATACTTATTATATAAGTAAAACGAAATTAAGTTAAAACACCTAAAATTTAAAATTTTGTACCATGTTGCATTTACTATTATATATTTCTTATTGAAGTTGTTGTTATTTAACGTCAACTGTCACATGATGACTCAATCATTTGCTGATTTTTTTCAGTTTTATAGCAATATTTTGCTACGTGATATACAACTAGGTAAATGGAAGACATGACTCCGATAATTTATTCATGAGTGAACTACTGGTTTTGAATAAATGGAACTGTTGACATATTCAGACATAAAAGAAAATGATACTTTAGACATGTTGTCGCGTTTATTAATAAATTATAATCGAAAGGTCGAATTCTTATTATGTTAGCAGTGCCAAAAAGTCAAAGCATGTTGGATATGCTTTATAAATAATTGTATTTTGCATAAAGTAAGGTGTATACCTGAACAAGTTGGTAATAAAAATATAGAAGTTCTTACTGTGTGTGATTGTAATTGTTCCCATTTGTCAAATAAACAAAATGTGAAGTGATTATTATTTATTCAAGATACAAAGATCATTTCTATTTGGTTATATCAATTCATTTCCTTTGCAACAAATGATGTGTGATAATGAATCAACGTAGATTCCTTTTTTTACTCTAAGATTATATCTATGTACATCAGATAATAGTACAGTACAAGTTTATTCATGATTATTTGAGAAACTTATGTAGGTAATCTATAAAATGAAAAATGGTCTTGAATAATGCTTACTTATTCGGAACTGCGTGAGGATACAGAAGATGAAAGAGAGGTAGTAGGAAGAGAAGGTATGGGTCAGAACATATCATCATGTCCTAAGTCAGGAATATATGAAAGTCCACGCTCCTTCAATGCTTTACTCATAAGCCGCTCTTGATCCTGTTTTAGTTCTTGTTCTCTCCTCTGTGCATCCAGAATATCATCTACCGATACCTCAGACAATGGTAGATCCTTCTCCTTTTCTCTATCCTATAGAGCAAATACCAATTAAATAATACTCATAAGAATTCTCTCAAATATAATTCTTAACAAATTTTAATTGTCCTTACAATTTCACCCAGTAGTACAACATTTTCTCCTCTCACAATGAATACTCCTCGAGGAATATCACCATATTCTTTACCAACATGAATCCTCTCAATAGTACGATGTAGCACTAAGTTTGCAAACTGATCAACACTCCTGAGATATCCGATTAGAGTTCTACCATCCCTTAATAAAACCATAAGCTTCTCTATATGCAAAAAGAAACAAAATATGATTAATATGTTACAAATCGAAAAATCGAGAGGTTAGCTGTCAGACTAACCTACTACAATCTTTATTTATTGACATGTGACTGAATGACAGAACGGCACGTACTATCAAGTTCTTCGAGAAGCGATGCCGTCCCTGGCACGACGTTCATTTTAATTATAATATAACTTTACGTGAATCCTAATAATTTTTACGAGATCTTTGCATACGAGTCTCTACAAGAATTGAACCTGCGCCGCTATCTCGTTAAATACGCGGCAACGGTCTTACATACAGGCTTGAAACTTCCTCGAATTTCAGTGTTGGGGGTAACACAGATGTTGAAGCAGTTTTGTAATGTATGGCATCTTGTTTACGTGTCGCTACTATCGAATGCGCTCGATCAACATAACCTGGAAAGTAGACTCGCGCCATTAAAGAGAGGGAGAGAAATATTTATTTCTATCTCTGTCGCACGAGGAGCACTCGATCACAGCGCCGTTTACGGCGCGACTTCAGTAAGTGAATCACCCCCCACCGACGGAGTTGAAAGACCTGTATGTAAGACCGTGTACGCGGTAAACGTACATTGAGAAGTCAAACTTCATCGATAAAGAAGTGCAAGATTCCTTTAAGGGTAAATTGCGTAAAAACGATCTCTTATGAAATTTCTTCCTTTCTTACAGTACAGTATTATGAAGATCGAGAACAATAAGAAAAATTTAATCGGTGAATGGGAAACATAAACCAAGACTCCGATATATGAGTAAATTAGAACTCCATGTCTATCAGCAATAGAGAATATAATTACTTATTTCCTGCAAATACATGACGAATCATACATTTCTACCTCATAGACAAATCTATAAAATTTTATTAAGAAATCCATCTGGGTAATTCATCGTACAACCGCGTGACTGTTTTCTTATGTAACCAGTTGTATAAGATCAATCTCCTAAGCGTAACTGTAGGAGGAATGACTGAGAGGCATAAGTGACCTTTCACAGTGATTGCAAATAGGCCATAATGCCAAGGATGGTACAAAGTATTTATACTTGGAGGATATTTCATTTCTTGTACCGGTCACAAAATAATAATCACCAATTACAAAATGCCCGATAATAAAAATAATCCATAAATCTGCATATAAACCCAGGAAACACCAAAGAAACTTTATTACTCCAGTAGAAAGTGCGATAAAATCAACATTACTTGTATATTAACAACGAATATTACGAATGATAAGAATTCGTTTCCTAGAAGTGTTTTAAATTTGTAGAGTGTCGAATGCCTTTCAAATTATGTACTTTCGCTGGCAACAATGGCAGCAACTACTTCGCCTGCAGAGACAATGGAAACACGAGGATTTAAGTTTTTCCGCATCCCGGTACAGTGCAATGATATTCAATAGCTGTGATTCCTTTCACGTAGAATTCTTCGTGCTCCTGCGTCATCATCTGATTCGCACAAATTTCTGTTGTTAATTCAAAACTCTGAATCCATCAGGATACGTTACGGCGGTAGAAGGAGGTGCTTGACTTCTTCTCCTACATCCTAAACTTATCCTCTTCACTTTCACTTCGCTCATCTCGTTGCGTGCTACACACTCCTTGCTTTTATGCTCAAACATATCGTGAAAATACATCTAAACAGTGTTTACGGCGTTTACTGTATTACCTGTGACATTTGACATGGATTATTACGTCTGGTGTGTTCTTGGTATCCTGTGCTTCCTACACATTCCATGTCTTTGTGAGGAATTTTTCGTAAGTGGTAGCTAATTATATAATTATATAATTATACTTTATTATTATTAAGAAAAAAGTTTAATAGTCAAAAAATGGTTCAAATTTTCTGACCGTCACTCACTTATTACTCGCTTTGTTCCTGGTTAATTTCAATTAAACGTATTTCATTGCACCTAATGTATATATCATCATAATGAGTTTATTATTTAGGAAATTTATTATAATTATTATTTGTTTGCATCTCATCTCTTTCATAGACACGTTCCATCTATTTGACATTACAGAACACCACGCCGCGTCCAATATACTCGAATTTCTCATGCGTGGGTAGAGCGATGGGATTTTATGCTGACATCGAGGCCAATTGCCGCATTTATCATACCTGCGATGATCAGGGTAATAAATTTACCTACAATTGTCCCGAGGAGACGGCATTTAGACAGGAAGCCATGATATGTGATCACGCTCACCTGGTTGATTGCCAGAGAGGCAGACGCGTATTAAAGATTACAGAATCGCACGAAGACAGGACTACTGCCAAATCCTTGTTCGACAAAACCGGACCGAACAGAAATTCTCAGTTTCCTTCTTTCAAGGAATATACCACTCCAGTTCCAGCACGATCTTTTCGAATAACTCAGAAGCCGTTTACCATGAATACGACACAAAAATATATGAATAATAAAAAACCAGTGTATATTCTTGGAACTGGTATCACCAATGGCCGTTACCAGGATACTAAGACTTCTTTCAATCGTCAAAACAATCAAGTCTCGAATCCTGTTACCAAACCGATAACAGGTATTGTAAATTGCAATGAGAAAATAGAGCGATGCAATTCGTACAATGCAAATGGAGAAATTGCCAGTACGCGGCCGGTAACTCAAGGTTCGAATATTAAACAAGGATTTTTCAATAATTTTCCTGGTTTTTCCAATTTTTTTGACAGACTAGACAACACGAAAACGAATAGAGCTAGCGCATCGAGTTTTGCGAGGCGGACTCTAACCACTCCGAGAACTGTTTTTAATTCTAATCAGGATAACTCTCATATTCGAGAATTAAGCAGAACTTTCCAATTAACACTAACTCCTCGGCCATTACCATACATGTCCAAGTCACCCTTCACTTTTCATAATATGAATTATCCTTACAGTGAAACTTTAAGATCGATACAAAATCATACTCAGGCCTTTTCCTTGACTTCAACAACAACTCCGTTGCCATTAATCCACACTGATCTTCCTGTCGATTCATTAACTGCCTCATTGAAACCATTGATACCCAATGAATTAGAATTTGATCCCTATTATCCAAGAATTCCTGTAACAACAGAAGCATATTACACACCTAGTGATGATAACAAAAGACCAAAATTATTTCAATTCTCAACACAATCGCCATTACTTAATGTACAATTTGACATCCCGGCTAATTTACCAGACCTGAACAGTCTTGAGGATCTTATTGATCGCAGGAAATTGTTTTACATACCAAGGAGGAAATTGCGTTAAAATATACACCAAAATATTGTATTTCTTATTCGAATAAATTTTTAATAAAAATTACAGTGTTTTAATCGTTCACCTATTATGGTAATCGCATAATAATACACTGTGGACGTACATGTGACAAAAGTCATGAATTAAATAAATTGAAATTGAGACATCACTTGGAAAATTCAATCATCCCCTGGACAACATGATTGGTAAATTGTAGTTACGGAATCAGAGAGGTTCCCTTTAATATCTATGGCGTATAGCTTGAGAGTGCATTCTTCTGAAATATCTAATGGATCCAATAAAGCTTCTGTACGTGTGGGAGATCTTACGTGAGCCGCAAAGTATCTGAAAATAAAAAGGAGAATGAAGTGCCAAAAAAAATATCAGGCAATTTTTTCATACAAATTTTAGATATTTTAAATGTTCGAACCCATTCACGAAGATCTTGTATCCTTTGATCCGACTGATGTCTTCTGGCATTTCCCACGAGAGTAAAACGCAGCCGCATATTTCTCGAACGACTTTGAAATTACTTGGTTTTGGAATTGTATTCGCAGAATCGGAAGCAGCTGACTTGTCACATTTTACAATTTCGATGCCAGTCAGATAATTGTATAACGCACACTTATCAAAATCCCACGCGGTAGAACTCAGACAAGGTGTGGCTAAATTTTTCGTGATTTTGTCTATACTTCCGGATCCTCTCAATTCTTTAGCCAGAACGGCAATTATGCTGTCTTTATTGCGGCATTTCGCACGCAGAATCTCAACGGCCGTCGTAAGTCCTAAAAGTAACGTATACATATTTCAAAATTGTAATTAACGGGAAATACTCATTTCTAACCGGACAACGTAGGTTTTATGGTTGTCGGAGAAGAACATTCCTCGTCAAAGTTATTCCGCATGTTCTTGTTCGAATAGCAACACCTGCTTATTATCTCTTGTAACTTCTTCCGTTTGTTGCTATCTGTATAAATCTCTTGTCGACATTTCGACTCCAGCTGTCGCTGTCGCGCACCCTTGCTTACGTTATTGGAAAATAACTTTGAGGGTCGCGGAACGATGTTTTCCTTAGGTCCTTCACAAAAGTCTTCCGGACAAGCACAAAGTTTGCAATTGCCGAAAAGTTCGCAGTCGCACCTATAAAAATATTTTCATAGAATCCCTGCTTTACCGACGGATACGCATATTATCGGTAGAGCTTACTCGGTCGCGAGAGCTCGTATTTCTTTTGGCTGTGTAGTAAAGCAAGCATCCTTTCTGGGTGGGGACTCTGCAAGTTTACCACATCCGCAAGGGCAAGTTTCGTTCTCACCATCGACGGAGAAACCACAACCGCATGGACACAACTGTAACGAAATATTTAGCTCGTATTACACAATAATGCTTCATACGATTTATGTCGTTTTGTTGTATCAAAAAACGCCTACGTTTTTCTCAAGTAACAGTTGACATAGTGCATTTAGACTACTTAGACTACTAGTGTTTACTTTTTCCACATTTTGTGATACAGGATATGCCGTGTGATTTTTCTCTCTGGCCCAACACTCTGGGCAAAGATGATCGCTATTCCAGGAAGGATTTTGTAAAGATGCGTTATTTTCAACATTATTTTCCTCACGCAGACAATCGACACATGGATTCTGTCCCTCGCACTCCAATCTGTCTTTATTATCTTCACACAAACAGTAGTAAATAACATATTACAACAATCTTTATTACAGATTTTTTAATTAGAAAATGACGTTTGTAATTTTTACGAAAGATTTACGGTTCTTACTTTGTACGGGGAATTTGTTCTTCTTTATCTTTGTCACTTTATCGCGTGAAAATGCAGGTAAATTTGTAGTCTTCAAAGACTTCTGATTCGCTTTTATCCGTGGTTTGGAATCGATTTTTGTATCGCAAGAATTGCCATCATGCCGTTTGAAGCAGTCTGTACCTTATAAGCATATAAAAATTCATACTTTTTGCTAGTTTATTAATAATTGAGTCAAATGAATATATATATCTGTACCTTGTCCACTAGAAGATGAACTCATAACAATTTTCGAATGATGATGGATACTGTTTAAGTTCTTATATCTTGGCTTTGAACTGCACGAAGTTAAGAAATTCGCATCCGCTAATTTCGATCCTTTTTGAATATTAACATCCTTCAACGAACCATTGTTTTTGTACTGACAGGCATTTCCTGAATCGTGCATCTTTATGCAATAACAGCCGTCTTGAATAATAATTATATAAAACAGTTAAAAAATATTGAACTCATGTAGTCGACTTATAAGAAAAATATTAGTTAAATCATTACCCTTTTCCCCTGGACATATTAAATTTTTTTTAAGATCCACACACGGTTGCCAATCCTTCGTCAAAGATTTACTGTGTGCCAGTGTGGTTCCACTGGGTGATTTACTTTCCATGATCTTCACTTTCCCTTTCTTCAATAACATCACATAGCCCTCCTCTTTATCCTCGTCTACTGTCTTGTCACTGCACTGACTCAATGTAACGGGTGTTCCGGATATATTGACTCCTATCTTTACAGAACGTGTGTCAAATTCTCCTACATCACTCCAATCAATAGACACGCATTCCATCGACTTTTGCTTCTTGGATATTCCGAATTTGTCAGGAGTTTTTAATGTATTTTCCGAACTGTCTTGACTTATCTTATTTGCTTGCGATTTACTGATTACACATTCTCTTAGACAGTCCAGATTGCAGCTCATCTGAGATATAGCACTAACTGGTTTTCTCGAAGATTTGCTTTTGCCATCGAATTTGGGTAATATTAATTTTCTCTTAGTATCGTTACAGCCGCAATCGCACGGCACACTGGTCGTGCCGCATCCACAATTACAAATTGATTTTTTCTGATTTTCAGTTTTAGCAGAGTGTTTAATATTCATTTTTTTATCGGGCATTTGTTTAGAAATAGATCGTGCCACGTCGGATTCGCTGTAATGTATTCCTCCACAGTTTTTACAAATCCATTCACCGGAAGGACCCAGCTCATCCGGTCCCCAGTCGTCGCAATTGCAGGTAAACGTCTCTTCGAGCTGTTACCATGAAATTCCGTTAATTCTTAAAATCGACACTCCCTTTCTTGGGCATCGATGCGCATCACCGGGCTTTCCAGGGAGAACCTTAACATTTCTGGAAATAAAATGAAGATAGGTTAGAAAATGCGGAACCGCGTGTCGTCCCTGGAAAGCCTGGATGCTCGCGAGGACGGCTCATCCTTACTTCGGAATAATCATTCGCAGCAAAATCACAGTTGCAATTACAAAGGCATTTCTGTTCCTCGACCCTGCTCAGCTCCTTCAACGTTGACGCGGCTGCCTTTACGAGACTGGCGAGATTGCACAAACCATGATTCTGAAGTAAATTCACAAGAAAAACATAACGTTCCATTTTATTCACATATTGAGCTTTAATCTATCAGTTTACCATACCTGCACTTTCTCAAGGGCCTCTTCAAATTGTTTAGCCAATTCTATAAGAGTGACACTGTCCTCATTTGTGCTTTGATCTTTAGCAATCAGCGACGGACAGCTGTATTTCCTTTGAAAGGATCTGCTCGACGGAATCTTACAATCGCACCTAACAATTTCCCCGCCAAATACTTCTTTTTGAACAACACCAAGCTTCCTCTGCGTGTCCTTGAGTTGATTTTTCAGAACTTCAGTCTGTTTCACCAGCTGCTTCTTGTCCTCGCGTAAATCATTCATGTTTTCAATCACCTTCTTGTTGTGAGATTCTAGTTTCTGTAGTCTGATTAATTGTGGATTATCGAAAGACGACCCTTTTGGATGGGCTGAGGTTGATGAACTTTTATGTATTTGACGTGGATCATTTAATAACACATTTGCCTTTTTTAATGTTTTTATGAACATCCTTTCCCGGCTTTCTAACTGCTCTATATGTTTCTTCAGTTCACGCTCCTGCTTGGCCAATTCTTGAACCTTGTTGATCGTGACAAGATCAGCCGAGGTCACTACGGAAACAGAGTTGGAATCTCCATACGAAGCTCTATTGCATGCTGGAGGATTTTGTTTGCACGCCATTGGACACTTCATTTTATTCGAATTTTCATCAGCGTAAGAACCATTTCTTCTATCGTAGACCAATTGTAAGTCATGTGATTGTTTGTTACATGTGCTCTGATATTCTGAATATTTTAAACAATCAGGATGTCTACAGGGCGCACAAGGACACGTAGGAATTCCTGATTCTGCAAGAATACTTTCCAGGTCTATATCAGGAACATCTTCACCAGATTTTAAGGACTGACTGATCTTCAGAAAAATATTAGGTAAATTGCGCTCAAGAATTTCGAGTCTACTAGTAAGTTGTGCTTGTCTGCATTCAAGGGACACTTTATTCTTCTGAAAGGAGGTTAACGTATCTGTCCAATGATTACTCCTTGTCCGAGGGCCAAGGCTATTCGAATACGATGAACCACTTTCAGCTGATACAAGGGTCGATGCAGGCTTCATGTTTCACTAGCGAATTTTATTCCTCGAAGAATCATTCACATTGACTTTCAAAAATTTCTATCAAAGTCACGATATCGCGCCATATTACAAATTTTAATTTTTGACATTCGTTCTGTCAGTGAAACAAAAGTTCAGGTCCAGTAAATTTCAGGAAAGAATTTTGTTTAACGATATTGCAGATACATTCGGATTGTATAAGACGTTAAAATTCATTGTGACTCGGGAAATATAATTTATTCCTAATATAAATGACATGGCTGCTTCTACTACGAAAACGGACAGGATGAAAACCCCAGGAAACAGTTATTGGAAACATGTACTGAATCATTATGAGGAACGAAATGCATTACTTGAGAGGAAACAAGCTGCTCTGGTAGAAAGATTACGTTTCATGGAGTGCACTTTGCCTTCGTTGTTAATGGGTGCAGTAGTAAATATGAAGAGTACTCCTGACTCATTAAAAGCGCAAACAACAATTGGCAGGTAATATCCTAATTGGACGAATAAACAAGTAAAAGTAATGCAGATAGAGAATGACGTATAGGTTATCGTTATGTCCTGTATTTAAGTATTATACCGGGTTATTCAGTTTAAATGGACAACTTGAACATAGTTTTACCATAAAAACAAAATGAACTTGCCAACTTCAGATAGTGCATCTGGACTGAGTAAACTCGGTACATTCTTTTAATATAAAAACAACTTTTATTCAGGTCGGGAAATAAAATAAATCGCAGTCAGAATTCCACTACCTCCAATGGCAGACACTTGGTGAAAGCAGATAGGATACGTGCAAAGAATATATTAAATTAATCAGATCCCTACTTAAAATAGTTATTAATGAATGGAATTGTAATTATAACTCTGACATTGGACAGCGAACTTGAAATAAATTCATCGTAGATTTCTAGGTTGAGCTGTAAAATTTAAGATACATATTCATTATGGAATTAATTGAAGGTGATTAACACTTTCATTAAATTTATTGGACAATCTATATTCAATCAAAATACATTACTTATACACCATAACAACGGTGAGTCCTTAAAATACGTATTGTGCATAGGAGGGTAACACTATTATATATGTACAAATCGGAAGCACGTGTAGCATCGGCCAGTCGACTTAAATACAAATAAAATCAATCAAAAGATAAACTAATCGAGCACTGCGGTGAGAGCAATAATCGCGATAAACGATGTAGGACTGAGAACGTTAGAAAATAAATCGACTAGAGGCAGTACCTAATTACTAACTTATTTCGCTTATGCTCATTAACGGATTCTTACTCACGGCAGCATTTAAACTTATAATAATTACGTTCAACACACCTGCACCTGTTGGGCCAATCAAACGAAATCGAAACGGCCTCTCTCTCTCTCCGAGAAAGCAGAGAGTCCTTCGCGGTTTAACGGTGAAGTTAATCAAATACAAAGAGAAAAAATAACTCGGAGAAATCAATTAGCAAGCTAGAAAAATTACATATCCATGCACACGTGTGCGTATAACTTGTCGTATCGCAGTCGAGTCGTTTCGTTTATAAAATCGGCGTCTCCTTGACCAATCCTTTTTATTAAATATTTTGCAAAAGTTATCTTCGAATTAGAATTCATAGGAAAATTATATTTCTTCTGAAGACTTTACTTTTTAATATTTCGACTAATTTCAACGGTGGACAATAAACCGATGAGTTCGTTACAAAAAAAAAAGAGATACAGATATACTTCATGCGCGTTCACGTAAAATCGTTATCGCATCTGTGGTCGTATACGCTGCCTCTATACGGGAACGAGAAAAATTAGTTACTAAAAAATCGCAGTTCTTTTATCGACACGAATGTAAATGTATTTTATCACCTTGCGCTTCGACCGTGACGATATTAAATAGAACAGCTTTTTAAAAAAAAAATTTTCAATATCCCACATTTAAACTCAAAAGAAATTAGAGGCAGCGACGCATCCGCTGGACCAAGCGTCATTACATAGAATATGAAGCAACAGAATGAATATATAAAGATCTGTTCTACGTGAATGAATCGTTGATGAAATGCAACGAGAAAGTACAAATAAAGCGGCAATGAAAAATCAAGTGAAACGATAAGAAGGGGCAAGTAATATTTTCCCCTTCAGTTTCATCTATATACATGACGCTTGGTCCGAAATTTTATAGGAAGCACCATGGGCATCTGTAAGCTTTACTATGGCCTACTGATAATCTCAAGCTACCATATTCTTGGTATGAAATAGGAAATAGTAAGGCACGTAACGTATGTATGTTTAATTGCTTTTGTTTTTGTGCTCCAGTTCGTGACGCATTTCACGCTTAGGGCTATGCGATATGCATTGGGAACGACCGGTGACAATGTCGTTTCTGTCGATGAATTAAAATTTGGAGGCAACTTCCATCGTGCGGCAGGACGTACCATTTCTGAACGTCACTTGGGCCTACCAAGCAGCGCCAGCTAGTATTGTCCTGAAACAAAAGAAAGATATGACAAAGCGATAGTAAAGCAAGATGGTATCTTAGTGGTTTCAGGTAATACCAGTTTCCATGTGAAACGTGTTCTCACCTTATTGATGCTTCGAAAACCGCAGTTCCTCGACACATCCTGTAGGATGAACTGGACGCGCAAGAAGCTCGCTGCGAAAGTAAAGGCCACCGACTGGAGTAAAATGGTACCGGCAACGAAGAAAGGTTGAGACCTTCACCTCCAGCGAAAGTAGATAATCTGTCGCAAAATGTTACTGCTCAGATGGGATACTCTTTTGAGATAGAAAAGGTTAAAAAGTATACCGATTAGCAAATTCAATTAAACTCTAGGATACGTACGAAAAGTCATTGATAAAATTAAGAGTCGGTAGAGATAAATAAAACTAGTTTCTCGAAGTTCAATGATCCTGCTATTCGGTATATATTAAAAGTTTAGAAGATAAAACAAAGAAATAAAAAAAAAAAGAAAATACTAAAACCCAAAAAAAATCCTTCCCTTCTGGACTATCCATTCTGTCCAGTAGACATAATTTACACTGTCAATGTTCAGACATTGATCTCATGAACACGAAGCGTTGCGTAATTTATGTAACTAATTAACGGAAGGAAAATTTCGCTAAGTTAATAAAACATTATGGTATAGAAAGCGAGCGTATTTCTGTTCGGGCAGTAGAACAAAAATAATATTATAAAGACATCGTTTCCATACCGTTTCGAAACTGTTCTAATACCCGAACCAGGAAGATCCTCATTGGGATATGTCAAAGATGCCCAAAATTTCTTTCATAAACAGCTTACACACAATATTATAAAAGTAAATCAAATTATTTTTTGTAAAAGTTCAACATCCTCGGACAACCCCAAATTGATCTTCCAAAGACGAGCATTACCTAAATCAAAAGAATAAATTCCACCACCGTAAGCGCACCAGACTGAAAGAAAAGAGGAACAAGCACCTAGTACGTACGTCATTTCCGATCCAAAAGTTCTACGAGATCTACGAGAGCCAACTGATCTACGAGAGTTCGCGCTTTAATCGGCGACTACTGGACGTAAAGACATTTCGTACGATGACAATAATTGGATTAAGAATAATACAAAAAAAAAAAACACGGCACCCAAGAGTCAGTAGAAAATAAATAGGTAGGATGAGGGAAACGCGCAATATGAGAAAGCCTGAACGGACGAGAGATCCTGCCGGAACGGCATTAAGTGAAGTATGAGTGATTGGATAGCAGCGTAGATTGGCATAAAGAGCGACAATTTGACAGACTGACCTTGGGCCAGTTCAGAACCAGCTGCCAAACTGGGTCATAGGATAAAGTGCAACGAGGAACAGACTCGCGTATTCCCAGGATGTTCATAGTCCTGTTCAAATCGTCCTTGTTGAAATACGGCACGAATCCTGCCGGATATCCTGTCTCCATTTCTAAACTGCCGTCACCGGATAGAGTGTGCCAAATGTTTGTGCATGAACATGCATATACATTGTATGCGGGTTCTTTTTTCGTAAAACTTGCAGTTTGATAGTTTTTTTTTTCTGTGCCTGGAATCATCACTTCCAAAGGTTACTTTTCAAGTTCCCTCAGTCTTCTCTAATGCAGTGGCAATGCTTGGCCATGTCTTCCTGTCTATACGAAGGGCTATCCGTTACGTAGCTTTTCGTTGACGTTGGTATTTTTCTACTCTTTTTTTCTGGTATTTCACTACTCTTCTCAAGTAGATAGTGTTTCTTCGTCGAACAGTCAGATTCGTTTTATTTTTTTATTTATCGTGAAATTCTCATCGGTATAAACTCATTACGTCTTCGAAGGTGAACGATGACGGTTTGATCCTTGGAAAATCTGTGATAAACTATTTGCTCCAGATCTTTAAATCTCTTGATCTTCTTGGTGGGATCGTGTGCAATCCGTTCCCGTGTTAAAGATATCGCGTTGAAGTCACGTCGCAATAAGATGAGTGTCCCTAGACGTAATCTACATACGACTCTTCAGATTAAACGAAATAACTCAGAATACGTAAAATTGTCTCGGGGAGGATCTTCTAGACGCAAATCTCCTGATATAAAACCAATCGACGTGATTGGGTCCTCGTCTGATTTCGTTTAAAAAAACTGCCAGCCCTAGCTTTTATGTTCCGCGCTCTCATTGCCCACCCTTCCCTTTTCATAATCTCATTCTGACAGTGTCTAACCTTCTTTTCCGGTTCTCTTTCCGTAAACGTAACGACCGCTTCCTCTTCATCGGCGTGTTCCTCCTCGGCCAGGGCCTGCGATACTTCTCTATCTGCCTCAACGGAGTTTTCTGTGCTTCCGGCAGCGAAGTCTTCTTCTCTGGCCTCCTTAGCTAATTCAGGTTGTTGCAAATCCATCTCTTGGACCGAAGGAACGTCAACCTGTAAAAGCACATTAGGATCAGTTTCAGATACTTCGCCTATAATAAACCTGGCGACAATGCAAAGAAATACTTACCGTGATTCGACTATGTGCTACGGACGCCGTGGCGTCATGGCGTGACACCGATTCCACCTGGGAAACGAGAGGCGGCTCCGTTTTCACGATGCCATCAGGAACAGGTTGTGTTGACCGTGGCTTATCGTGTTGGTTACTTTTGGCCGAATGGCGCCAGTCCCCGAGCGTCACGGTAAACTCATCTGTTTGCGTGAACCTCGTGACCTCGGCCTTGCTGGAACTCACTGTGGCACTCTCACCTCTGTTATTTCCTGCAGCAGCCTCACCGTCGGCAGTGACTCTTCCCGCTGAGGTTGCAGGTACCGGCTCTTCCACGTTTTCGGGTTCTTTGTCAATAAAATTTTTATGACCATTTTGTTTGAACGAGTTCCTTGAACTCGGCGTTTCGTCAACATCTATCTCCATTGGTTCCGCACAGCATGATTCCACCATCATCGAACAGTCGACCTCGTCTTTGGTACTACTCTTCACAAAATTCCACATCCCTTGGAACGGATTTTGACGAGAGGTGGTCCTACGAACCTCCTCTTCCAGGTCACAGAGACGACTCGTCAATCTTTGATTGACATCGAATTTCTTGCTCAACTGATCTCGCAGTTCCTTCAGTTGAGTAGCATACTCTGACTCTAGCTGTAACCACATGCTATCTGCTTGCTGAAGAGTCTTGACGAAGACTTCCTCTCTACGCTCCAGATCGGATATCTGCTCTCTCATCTGCCGCTCCTCCTCCGTGAGTCGTTGAATTTTGTTGGAACAAACGATCCAAAGATTTCTGCATTCGATGCATTCATCCTTGGCGCATCCTAACTGTCCCAAGTCCAAGAACTTCTTCGAGTCATCCGACGTACCATAATCCTTCATTTCTAAGGCGGTGTCACCTGCCAACTTCTCCATAGCATGATGGAAGATCTTTCCGCAATGAGAAACTGAAGAAACGTCAACAGTGTCTTTGACGACGTTTGAGTTTTTACCAGGTGTATTTTCACCGAGTGGGAGCTTTTCAGTCATGGCAAGCGAAGATGAATCACCCATGGAGAAAATTTGGATATCAGTTATCGTCCCCACTTCCCGTACACTTTTCTCTTTATCTTTTACATTACGTAACTCATTCTCAACCCAGTACACTCTTTCGGTCAGCCGATAATTCTCATCCAAGAGTTCCTCCTCCCTCTGCTTCGAGACTTGTTTATCCAAAAGCTGCTTTTCTTCTTCTTCTTCGTAAGAACAGAGTCGTTCTTCTAGTTCGCGGATTCGTTCCTGATAAGAAGTGACCTGAGCAGTATCCACAGTACCTACGACCTCAGGATTGCAATTGGTCTTAGCATCGATTATAGGAACGGGGACCTTGACAGCTCGCTCCTGAATACGAGCACGAAGCTCGTGAAGACGCTGGACTTCCTGGAGCAACTCACCAGCTGGAGCTTCAGTTTGTGTGCCCCGACTCGCCAATTCTACTTCAGTCTCATCCTCCTCGTCAAATATCCCGCTTTCCTGAAGTGACAGCGGCGTCTTCTGCGGTACCGGAGATACCGGATGTGTGTAGGTGTTGTAAGGTATCACTGTCGCCACGGCTCGGTCTCGTTGCTTATTCGACTGATCCTGAAAGGTCATGAGAAAATATTAAAAAATAAACTTAGCTGTTTTACACCAGTGGCCAACATATTTGCTAAAATATGAGACTTATTTGTACGGGTACAGTTAAAGAGAAGTGTCACGGTTTTATATCTATGCAGAGAAAGGATTTTCCAAAAACTTTCAAACTCACAAATAATTAAATATTCACATCGCGTATGCTGTTCTTCTACTACAAAGCGGTGTACCACTTTCATAGTCATCTAGTTGATATTCATTTACTGGTTAACAGTAGTGACCAAAGACCCTATTACATATATTTCAACTAATTCAGCACTACTTATGGATTATTAAAATCTCAAAAGCTTTATTCTATTCTACCTGGTCTCAGACGTCACAGGAATACCGAGAAGTACTTGTAATAGGTTCCTATCTGTAATTTGTCACGCTAAGCAAACGGAACCTCGTGGGAACGTAGAAGTTTACCTTGTAGATGTGTATCGGTTCCGGTGAAACTATCCCGCTGTCTGCCGGATCAGGCGTGTCTCTAGTACATGGCGCTTCCTCCAATTCCAGGACACGGAATTCCAGGAGTTCGTTCTGATCCCGAAGTTCGGAGATTTCAGACACAAGGGCAGCTTCGCGTTCCTCGGCTTCACGTAGCTTGTCGCTGAGTGCCTGTCTGCTGTTTTGGCTGCCTCTTGTCTTGAATTATACAATTTTTGTCATTATTATTATTACGTTATTTCAGTCGAGCTGACATTATGTACGTCTTGGCTCACTTACCTCCTGAAGAAGAGCTTTCTCAAGATCCCGCACCTGACTTTTGGCATGAGCCAGTTCCTGTTGCTCTTCCAGCAGTTTTGTCTGCAGTTCGTCAACTTCAAGGATGATAGCTTCATAGGCTTCCCGGGTAACCCCATTGGCCTGCCATTGCCCGCATCCACCAGGTTGTGGCGACAAGGACGACGGAGCGCTGGAAAGTGCGCTATCACCTTCCTCGTGTTCCTCTTCATCGTCCACCTCAGCAACTGGTTCCAGTTCTAACCATTGTCTGTAAAATTCTTCCTTCCGCTTCTTGTTCGACAACTGATCCAATTTCCGCTCCTTCTCCTAAAATAAGAAAAACCTCAGCATCACCCGACAAATCTTCCCCCTGGATCAGCGGAACGAACTCATTCGCTTCATAGCGTAACTCAATATCTTGTAAAAGACTCTGTCAAGGTCTTCAATTAAATTAACGCACGTGCAGCCCGTGTTTGTAAATTGCAGCGTGAAAATTGGCGCTAGGCACCCGTTGCCCTCGAACGTAGTGTAATCGCGATTCTGATTGTGACGACGACGGCGGCGACGATGATGATGATGACGATAATGATAATAATGATGATGATGATAAAATTACCTTGACTGCCTGCCTCAGTACCTCGATGACCTCCTGCTGCTCCACGGCGAGTTCCCGAAGGCGCTCGACTTCCGCCACAGCCTCGCAATCCCCTTTGCACAAGTCGACCTGAATAGAAATTGCACGGGGTCTTGCACTCTCGTGTCAAATCATCGTTGCGAGTCATCGTACAATAATACCAAGAGACAGCCTGACAAATACATCGGCTATGTAACTAAACGTAATTAGGTACGTACCGCATGGTCACCGCCGGGGATCTTCTCGTCGATGCGAGGTGCGAGTCGAATCTGATGATTCCTTTCGCTCTCCCGCAGTTTTCGCATCTGCAACAGGCCAAGTGGCGTTCAGCTCTGATTAGCACCAGTCATAACAGAGACGCTCTGATTAACTGTAAGATCACGCATAATGGCGTACGCTCATGAAACTACCGACCGATACCATAATCAGCTGTACGTGAAATCCAATGGGAAAGCAATAATACAAAAAAACGGAAGAAGTCCTATTGAAACGTCAACTGACATCCGGTCCAATCACTAAAAGTGCTGGTCCATTATATTATGCCTGACCCATTAACGTATAGTACCTACTGCACGATAAACGAAATAAGAAAGATTCAAAGAACCAGCCAACGATATATCAATAAAAACTTAATAAAACGGATTCACCCCAGCCGGTGTAGAGTGCAAGTTATAAAAGTCAAGATCATTGCCAGTAGTAAAAGGCAGATCATCACAAGCATACGATACTGACGGCCCATGACTTTCCACGTGGCGAAAGCCGTATAAAAAAAGAAATACATTCAACAAAAACCGCCTGTTCAAAGCCTTCGACTTGAAGTCCTCTTACTGTAGTAAAGTCACAGACGTCATGGGACTGTGCGCATGCGCACGAGCTAAACAGTCAAGTAGACGTCCTGAGATAGAAATGGAAAATAAAAAATATCATCGACGCCCAGCGGCCGTCTCGACGCTTGATTAGTGAAAGTGAATGACTCTCTCCGCTCCTCGCAGATGACTCGAGCCACCCAGGAAGACCTTCGAGTTAACGTACGTCCGGTTAAGGTCTACCACGGCCACTGACCAGAGGTAGCCTCCCCTCTTCTTCTGGTCGGCAAGCATTTCTTCCGCGAGCGTAAACCATCTGCGACCCACATACGCAAAAGGGGTAACCCGCAAAGCGGCAGTGTTTCTAGAATGCTCTTTCGCTGGTACCTCGGTACGGTACTGTAAATAGTATACGGCTACGCATTAATGGACATTGCATATTTTTTATCATTATGCCTTGATCGTATCAGCATAGCTATGCTCCCGGTTCCTCGATGAGATGTACAGTGAAGAGATGCTGTTAGAATAAAAGAAATCGATAGAGTGGTTGCTATTGATTGATATAACAATAACAATAATAATTCAATCAGTGTTTCCTATTGATTGATTCCGAAGATTTTTTTCATCAAATATGAAAGTTCAAGTACGACGGACGATTAGAACGACTCGTGATGGTTCGCTTTTAATATTTATAGCTTGTTCGAGCTTGGTTATATGAATATGCATACCGGATTTGCGGTGCGCGTCTATAAATGGCAGCAAGCGGGTGGAACGAACTTTTGAAAATTCATCGCTTCCGACAGTCGACACACGAGTTATGAATCTCCTCGTCACTTAACAGTGGGAAGATTAACGAAGAATAATAAAGCAATAATCGAGGACAGAAATTTGCAAAACCTCGGTACGCAAGTATTTAAAAAAAATTTTATAACGGCACCCGATCAAATTACGTTAATATTAAAATGCCTCATTTTAAATCCAATCAATAATTTAAATCCCGTGAAAGTATCTTTACATAAAGTTATCCGACTCTGGAAGAGTCAAGTGTGAAGTTGAAGATCCGCTGAAGTTCAATGCCCATGGGCGTTTTCGTGTAAACCAAACATCAATATCTCGCAATACGACGAGGAAAGCATCTGCATAAAATTCGACATGGATAGCCTACTAGTTTCAAAAGTTCCAGTCCGATTTGTATGAAATCAAATAAGATCCGATAAAAATCCCGTAAAAGTCATTCGCACTAAACAGTATTATCATATTACATACGTATTTACAAATCCGGAATCCCATATGCATAAACTACCATCACGATGTACCGATTGCAAATTCATAAATGGTCAGTAATCTATATGAAAGTATCACGAAGAAACAGTAACGCTCACTAACAATTTCCATAGCAGAAAGCACCACCAGACCACCAGCAGGTTCCATTCCTAGTTGCCATTAGCTCGCGCTATAAATACCGATATGTCTGACACGAGAGGTCTGCTACCACTGCGTGATATCGTACTGCTCCCGTGAACGATCCAGTGATGCCAGCACGCAATGCTAGCAAGCCTGAGCTGAATGGGATAGGAATGAAAGAAAGAAGAAAGAGAAAAACGAAGCCGGAAGAATAACCACTTCGATTACCCGTAGTGATTAATTGTATTAGAAAAAGAATATAAGAAAATTCTCTTGATTGCATGAAAACGTCACTGAGCAACGAATAGCCTTTAATGCCTAATGCTTTTTGCACGATATGAGTTTTAACGGGGAACAAAATATAAGAAACGATGTTCAGCTGTCGCAAACGTTATGGTCATCTACGCACTGTGCATTATAGAAGCACGAGTCACTAATAGAAGGGAAATGAAGTTTCTCCAGGTATTAAATTATTATATGTCAACTGGACGTTTTACATAGAGCATATATTTACATAAATGTCATATATCTTTGATCAATATTTTATATGATTAAGCATACTTTCCAGTCTGCCGAGTTTTATCACTCGACCTATGTATAATTCCTGACAATGATTTCAGGTACAGAGATGTCAAACCTGAATGTCTAAGATGAGCCGAGGTCAGCATGATGAAGATGCTGATTGTTTCGTGAAGTAACATTATAGGTACCCATAATGAAATGTTACGGAAGAGAATAATCTTGCACGAAGAGGTCAAGATCCTAGAGAATTGAAGATGGAGAATTAATTGCAAGAGTCGTCCGATACCTATAACCTACAGTCCTCTGACGGCGTGTCACGAGGCGCGCCTATTGACACACATCGCAAACGTAAAAGGGACGACTGTAGCAACGGCCATTTCGCGGACAGGCTCGTTAGGCCATTCGACTTATCTCGAGTGGAGTAACGGTGTTTTCCGATCAGTATTATAATTAAAATGAATTGCTTATTGTCCCTGAGGAGGATCCCACGAAGCGGTCCCAGCAGACAGCTACCTCGCTCAGTGACACAGTTTCCTTCTCCGCGCGAACGCGCCCTCAGGCACGTCGTACGTATTCATTCTTGTATCTATATCTGTACATCTCGATAGCATGTTAATATCCTGCATATGCAGGACCACTGTGATATGTATACACTATGGCAAATATCTTACACCCGGTTAACATTGATACTCGATCGGGTTACCGATTCTCGTGATGTGTAATATTATTTGAAAAATAAAATATTGAAATAATTTTTTTTCATAGATATACAAATAAATCAATTTATCGACTTCATCGACAGTGTTTCTATCGAATCGTGCTGGATTACGCAATTTGAAAATTGAAACGATAGTCGATCGGAAGTGGTAGTGGGCAGGTAATGATCGTACGGTATGAATGAGGCAAATGGCAGCGGATGCTGTGATCGTAAGAGTGTTGCACCGTTAGGTTGGCCCCCTGACACACAGCTGACTGGCTTTAAGTAAGTCTACGTGTCGGCGTCCGAGTGCCGTCCACAACCTGTGCCGTACCAATGGGTCAGGTGTATTATCGGGTCCGATCGAATACCACGTCGCATAAAATAATAAACGATCAATTTGATTTTTCAAGTATAAACGTCACGAAGGTTTAGATCTACGGTTCGAATAGACATTAGAGTTATTAGAAATTCACGGCAGTGAGAATTTAGCCTATAAATAATCTGTTTTAATCCTCGCGCATGTCTGAAGTGACTTTCGTATCGATTTGCAAACTGAAATATAAATATGCAGACTACCGATTATGAATTGCGTGGTCCCACTGAACCACCTAAAGGTGAAAAGTTTCTCGGGACGAGTTTCCTTTTTAGTCTAGTTCCGCTTATTTCGCGCGTCACACGTTAAATCAATGAATTTAATCCGGTTTATTGAATCGATATGGTTGCTACTTAAAAATTGCATCATTATAAGCGACGTCTTAGTTTCATAAGTATATTATCTTTTATCGTTTTCTATTAGAATGTCCATTTCATTATGACAATAATAAAATGGATATTATAATAGAAAGGAGGAGGAAGAAATTTAATTAACTGTTCCTAATTGCGTTTTAATAAAATATTCTCCCACCTCACCACACGTCCTATATATGTATAAATAAATTCAATTATACAAATCTTCGCAAGATTATGCAATCGAACCGTCTAGACTTTTGCTACGAATTATCATTAACGTCAAATTTCATTGACTCTGCTACTCGAGCGACCAATCAAGAATCCGTTGGTAAGCCTGTCCAATGCCAAAAAATGTAAAACGTTCTTTTTTTTTTTAAACTACAATTGACTAAAAAAATCTTCCTCGGGAGTATAAAAAATTTCAAAAGCATTGTTATAAATAAATTGAGTAATTTCATCTATTCCGGCACATACCTTTCTCAATGCATCGGCAGAAGTGCATCCGCGTTAAAAGCTTCGCAAACATCTTGAGGCAAATGCCAAAGCATACAGGAAAAGAAACGATTGTTTGCTCTAGTCTCCGAGCGACGTGAACGATCGTTATCAAGGATTTTTCATATATTTTTCGATACCGCTCAATGCGAATCCTTTACGAAATACATATACGGAGCTGGCAATACTTACAGATTTTATTATGTTACCAGCGCAAGACATCATCCCGTAGTAAGCGTAGGTGTCCATAGTGAGTAAATTCTATTTCGAGTCGTTACTATTCAAATCATTCGGATAACTCCTACTCGCAGTAATAATCTGCCTGTTTATCTACTACGAATATTCTTGTCGCACCACCTCAAGCGGCTACTTCACGAAGCAAGCCAGACGAACGTGGCTGCGTAACATTACGCAGGAGAGTGGCCGACGAAAAAACTGGTCAGACGATTTACTCTTACGGCACTGAACGCACGGAAAAATGCCTCCGATGAAAGTTGCACGACACGCTGCCGTTCTGTGCTGGATTCTCGAATATCTTAAACGATTTTCAGCCCGAGTCTTTGTTTCCGGGTAATTCCACGTAGTGGCATTGTTACCGTTAACAAGGAGTTCCCTCGTTATACCGATCAAACTCGATCCCATTTACGCGTATCTGCTCACTCCACATACGTAATCGCGTTCTTTTTCCCGAACGTAAATATTCCAAAATTCAAAGCAAAAAAGTGCACAGTAATGATAACGATTATCACTTTCAAGCCAATTGCCTTCAGTCTGCCACTTAAGAAAAACACAATGTTACTATTGTAGATATCAGAAATGCGATATTCCAGAGGGACTGATAATTCGTTTTAAAAAAGTCATAAAATTCACAAATCACCGATTACGTCGAATTCATTCACGACACTTCACGAAACTCCAGTTCGAAAGTTACACTATTAACCATACCGAATAACCACTTTCAACTCACTCGCAAAGCGTGACATTCGTTTCCATATCAAAGACCTGTAGTTTCTCATTCGCCGTATCCAAATGATCCAATCCGATAGTCACCGACGGTTTTAATTGTAACGTAGAGAAGACGTAGTGTAGGCGGTCGATCGCCGTGTTAAAGAAACCGTCAGATTCGTCAAGAAGCAAGTTGATTATCCCGCAGGGCTGGCGTGTTTGTTCAATGATTTTTACGCGGCGCGCGGGACGGTTGATGATTTATTCATAAGTCGACAGGTAGCGAACTGTAGCGCGGAGGCGCGAAGACGTGATATGTGGTTAAGCATGCGACCTACTGAGCATGAGGCTACCGCGCTGGACCACACTTGCCGGTCTCGTGGATTTGCGATCCCTCCATCCCGTTCTCTCGCCATCCATCCCGTCCTACCGAACGCGACGCTCCCTGGATATACGTTGACACACGAGCAGGTACGGCTAAGTGAATGTATTACGCAACCCGCACGTACCCCCCATGCATCACCGAGCAACGTTGAGCTAGTTAGGCAAAACTTCCTTAGAACTTATCAAGATTACAGAAACCCGATTGCCAATAAATCATTGAGAACGAGATATGCGTGTATAGGTATAGTATACAAGTAGAGTGAAATTGATGCGCGTGTCCTCCGACGTTCTTTCGGAAGAAGGATTACGGCATCTTTCGATAGTGACAGGAGGACATGTAATTCCCTGCTAAGCACTCGCCTGATATCGGACGATAGCGAACAAGAAGGAGCTGACAGCTGCCATCCATTATCGTGACTCGATTAATTCGAATACTCGTGCTAATTGTTAACCGCGCCGATTAATCATTTTCAGGCATTCCCTGCATACCACCTCGGTGTATGACTCGAGTTGCATTTTCATATCCAAGACTAAACAACTTCTTGGCTTTATGACGCTGTTTGATTACGCACACCGATATAGGTTACGGGTATAGGGTTTATGACCCATTGATAAGACCAATCGCGGCTGATCAAGACTTACTGTTACAATTAATGGTCACCTAATGTTTTCTCTCAGGAAGTCACATGCATCTAGGTCAGATACTTGTCAGGGTGGTCTCGACGTAGTGAAAATTTTTAAAAATTGTATTTTACAAAATAAAGAAACTGTCAAAATACAATAACGTAAGAAGATCAAGATGACGTATTTGATGAGGATTTAAAAAATTGTCTTAGGTGCATCGTACTTTGGGGGAGGGGGGGCGCCCCTTTAAACGGACATTGGGGCCGGCCCTGACTATTGGTCGGTATATTGGGACAGGTGAGCTGGGTATGCTGTGTTACCGTTATCTGTACTTCTCTCATCTCTTCTCAACATTTCTTTCTCGTACCCGTCGATGAACATGGCTCTCTATTTTATTAGATGACAGCTCGTTTAATCATACACGACGTATCTTTATGGTTTTATTAAATTCGACGACGACAGTATGTTAAACATATGCGTGGGAAGTAGGTATACCTATAAGCTCATCTCTTGTCTATCCCATAACGACAGGTTACGAGTATGCAATATCGTGTGGCCTATATAATCGAAGAACTCTCTCAATTATCCATAATTTATCCAGTAAAGAAAAAGCGCCCTTTTACATATGCACGATCGCGGTTAAATTTAACTGACAATTACAATTTTCATTTGACTTGACCAAAGCGGCCAATGCATAGGAGACAACGAAAAACAAAAAGTACCCACAGCCACTATATACTCCTTCATAACAAAACCAAGTAGAAACTAATAGAATTTCATGATCACAGGCGTGAGGTAAAATAATCAACGAAAAAAAAATTCTCGTCTTTTTCTGTCATAACAGTGAACTCTTGAAAAAAAAAATTATAAATAAGTACCGATAGCGAGTCGTGATTGTGGAATATTTTAATGTCAAGTCTATACCTATATATTCATAGTACAACGGCAGTACGTACAAAACACATGTATAGTGTTAGCGACAAATCGAATTTACTCGTTGATCACTTTACATCCAATGCAGCAACGACAAAACCTCCATCCTCTCGGGCATCCGCTAAAGACAAACTATATGCTGCCAGAGAGATACACCTGTAATTAAAGCCCGCGAATAATTATACGGACAATTAGCTTCACAAATTGCTATGTACTTATGGTTATTATGGTCGGACGGATTAGTCGCGTTTAGTCGTGGCGCATTGGTCCCGTGTTGCGTCTATATAAATACAAATATCTACATTTCAGTTGAACGGCGAGAAGAGTGCACTTATCGTGGCACATCGCGCACTCCAAGGCCTCAACCACTCTGCTCTACTCCAGTCTCGGTAATGAAAGGGTAAATCGTGTCGAAAGTCTATATAAATATAACGTACTATATACAAGGTGAAGTAGTGACATGACGCATATAGGTATATCAGTGAAGCTATCAATTTCATCGAATTACACAGTCTAATCGATCGGTTCTTCTGACCCGACCAAAAGCTAAACATCCACAAGGGGGCCTGGGGCGACGTCCTATCCAAAATCTCTACAGTCACTTTCACTGACTCTCATTCGTATGGGCGTTCATTTCCGTATGCAATGCTCAAGAGTCGCATATACGCGTATACAGGATACGGCTCACTTTATCCTCAATCCAGTACCCGAGGAAGGGCCACGAGACGGTATGGCCAAATCCAGAAACTCCAGGAAAGAGAAGAGCGGAGGAGCAAAAAATTGCAGCCAATCCCGTAGTCGACGGACCGGTTCCCTTCGTTTCACGATATATCGCCGGCTACTTCAGAGCGATTCGCGAGGCTCACCAGCCGGGTATCCTGATACTCCAATTGCTTTACCCCGCTCGATATACGAAACTTGTATTGTGCTCGAGCATTAAATAAAACACGTGCCTAACGCCCATCGAACGTCTTTATAGGAAGAAAATGGCAGATGGTACATTTCAGGAACATACCCAGCATTGGGCCTCATGACGATATGGTGTAATGGAATTTTGTTCAGAGCCTTCAGAATGCGGTACGTGGTCCCATTGTGATCCTCTTAAGGATCGACGGACGATTGGAACGTGATTTGGGTCTTGGTTTCCTGTCTACAAGACTGTCCGGTACTTCGCGAACGGACGACAAAGAAAAGGATTCACGAAATGGCGGAATAATGCCGAACGTGTTCAGATTTTACGTGGAGTAACGTTAACGTATGTATACAGCGAAGGCGAACCAAGGTGAAGCATTGGGCTAGAGTGAGGTTAGGTTGAACACTGGATGAAGCACGAGAAGAACTCTTGACCTTTCGCGGGGGAACGCCGTTGAAAACGAGGTTGAAGGATAGCGCGACGAAAGGTGCCTTTTGATGAATTCTCGATAAAGGCGATGAGCCTCGCGGATGCGTAAGGAGTTCTTAATGGCGTCGGCCTACTTACGACACGATTATTCAGGAACTGGTACCGTAGCCCGACAGAAAATTTAATTTGTACCTAATCACGATTCTCTGTGCACTTATCTATGTATGTTTATACATTCCATGTGCCACGATCAGTTTTACTCGTAAGGTAATGCCATCGTTATGGATACGTACCCAGGCTGCGCATACGGGCAATATTCCTTATGATTAAATCCCTATCGGGACTCGCACGGCCACATATCATTTCGTGTATTAAAACATCGTTCTTCCGTGCGAATATGTCGGTAGGCTGCATCGCCCTAGGCCGCAAGACGATGGGTACCCACTGCGCGCAATGTAATCGATTTTCATCGGCGTAGCGTGCGTCCTGCGAACGTGAAATCGTGCCAGCTACTAGTGAGAACTTTTTTTTACCGTTTTACTCCTTGGCTCAAGTACCACTGTTGCCGAGACCAGATACATAAGGACAGTGAAGATCTCAAAAAAAGTTTAATGCAGTTTGGCGTTTTTCTCAAAAATTCCAATCTCACCTTCTCAATATACCTACATGATGATTTAGAATAGACGCATCGTCTACAGCAGTTTCTACCTTAGGTATTAATTAGGCGTGTTAACCGTCGTAATTTTGAAAAATCTTACACGTCAAGTGAGATATCGGGAAGAGGTATTGTGAATTGAAAATTTTCAGGAAAAGAAATTTTTCATGAAAATAATATATGTATACTGTATATTTTTATATAAGACCACGTGTGATAACGTCCAGTTAGATTTTTTATATAAAAAAAAACTAGCGACTCTGCCATAAAAGTGTGCAACTGTTAGCTTAAAGTTGTGAAGTCTGTAGCCAACTGGTGCTTAATATCGATCCAACGACCGTGCATTTAACTGTGCTATAACGTATCCAACGCACGGTTATTCACCATATATAACATTGCGAACCTTCACATACTCCATACATAGAATAAAACCGACAGAAGAAAAAAAATTTACATTTTATAATTCACATACATAGCCCATTGCGCGGTATCGCCATGCCATATATAGGTTACCGGTTGTAAAACTCAATATCGGTATCCACAAAGACTAAACGTTGAAAGTCAAAAATATTTTATGCAATTATATATTAATTTCGTACGGACGATCCAGTCCCGTTATCCAGGTATGATAGTTTCTGAACACCCTATATCCTATACGCTATATACGTGCAGGCAACGCGACGCACCATGTCCGTAACTTTCTTTCAGCCTTTTCTTCAATTATCCTCAAGTCGACATCTGCCTGCGTTTTTTGGCTCACCAGAACGACCAAGGAGTATACTGACGTATGTATTACATATATACCACGTTATATATAACGAAGACATAAGCAATGAGTACAAGCCCGAGAGCGGGTCTTGCTCTCAGACTCTCAAGCTCTTGTGCAAGGCCTAACGGCACGCCGTAAATGGCGCGCGCTCGATATCGCCAATGAAATTGCAAATATTAATCCCGTTTCAATTTGATAAAGCCGCCTCTGTCGTAATACGCGACTCTTCGTTCGAAACAGCAGATCCTCCATTTCAAATCCTAAGCCAGTGTACCTTACGTCACGATAGATTTCAAGTAGCGATAGACACTGGCTTCTCCATTGTTTCCATAACTCATTCGTATGTACGTATTATACACGCGTTACTCGTTAGCTCGTGATGAAATCGCATTTTGATAATTTTATACAAATGGAAGACACCTTGTGACATGCGTATCCCAATCGAAGAAGGGAGCGAAGGAGCGATGTAACTTTTACACAAGAAAAACGACCTTCCCACCTCGCGTGAAGTTACTGTTTTTTTTTTTTTTTTTTTTTTTTTTTTTTTTTTTTTTTTTTTTTTTTTTTTTTTTTTTAATCCAGTTAACAGTTAAATCGTAGCTGTTAAGACGTTTCCCGGTCTGGACTGCTTGTCTTCGGCAACGTCGATTTCTTATGCCGGACTTGCAGCAGCCCCAAGTCAAACAACCGCTAGAGTCGAGTCTTCTATTAATTCACGTTCGTTCTGCCTGTCGGCATAATATCGCACCGAGGTTAAATTACACTTTTACACGGTTCAATCACAGCGTTTGCCTCAAGTATGAAGATTCAGCTGGTTGCCGATTAAAAGTCGCAAAATGAACTTCTTGAAAGTAATAAATATCAGTGTACGACAGTGCAGTTATTGCCTGTACCTATCTCCGCGCATCATTGTCCATAGACCAGAGTAGATCAGAGCCATTAAATCGTAAATCTATGTTACAATGCAAACGTGAACGTAGGAAGAGTCGCAAGTATAGCCTCCGGCTCGACTAGGAATCGGAAGAAAAACAAAGGCGAACAATGTCCCTTGAGAATTTCATAAAGCATCGATAGAACGATCCTTGGACATGATAAATTTAATATTAAAATTTTCTCCCAGTCATTGTCCTTGCCACTGAGATAAGCCCGTCGATCGGTATGATCCTGCCATCTTTATCAACGGCCATTTTCATTACGGCAAGACAACACGCGTCGCTGTTTATATACTGGGAAATCTAAGATGACAGATTGGAGTTAGTAGGAGCGTTTGTTTTGGTCAGCACGTTCAAAGTGTCCTCGATGAAAGGGGATCCGGTACGATAACGTTCTCGTTAGCTTTGCACGAGACAGATGGATGTGTGACTCTTTCGCATATACAATGTTAACGTAATACGTTTCCTTCCCGGAACGACTGGCAGGAGTGCGATGTCAGGGAAAACAACTGGCAACGAGATAATACACGGTACTTGTGCATATATAGTTACTTCAATGGAATCTTCGCTTTTTATTATCTTGAAATATCAACGCATTATATTTCAATGACTTCGTCTTGGGTTGCCCCGGTGGTTACACCGTAGTACAATCCTGTAGACGTGTACTCGGGTCTTACTGGACCCGATCGTTATGCCACCATATTGTGCGGTTTGGTATTTCTACTCAGTGAATGTTACACCTTGTCCAGCGTCAAGTAAAAAAAATAAAAAAAAAAGGTCTGAGCAAAGAACTCTTGCGTGTCTGCAAAAGTAAAACGTGCGAATCCGTATGGGAGGGACGATGACGATCTTCCATAGCGATCTCTCTGGTATCTATCTTCTAGACGTGGAAACCTTTGGCACCGATAGAAGGTCAGGGTGGGTAGCGAAGAGAAGGAAGGCATGGGATAGTTTCCTCTGACGTGTCCTGACGGCTGAGAAGCTTCTACGATGCTTCTCAGACATTTGCATTGCTCGGGCAGCGAGTCGAGTCACTTGGCTCAACGACGCTGTAAATTGGCGGGTGCGTGGCTATGGGTACGTGCATAGACTCGAGGCAAGAAACAGGCAAGAACTACTAGCCCATATACGCCAGTCATTTGGCTGCTACGTTGGCATAAATCGGTGTGCAGAGGCATGAAACATGAACTGGCTGTAATGGCGCCCATGAGTAGGCACACCAGTCTCTACCCACAGTACAGCAATAGGAAACCAGTAAAGCATCGAGAGTTTATAGCACATTCCATATCGTGAGACGTATTGATCAGATCGAACGTAAGATGGCTGCGTCCATTACTTGGCTCAGTTTTGACGAGCAATAAAACGTCCAAAAATATTTCCTTACGAATATTCCGTACCTGTCGCAATTTTTATATGAATACGAGAGGTACTCTTTTTCGATTTAATTTTTCTTTTTTTTCCCCTCGACAATTAACTCCTTCATAGCCACGCCCATTTCTTCTTGCAGCGCGTGGCTGAATTCTCGAACAGTTTAATTACATCGTGTCACGTTAATTACTGCACGCTTAAGTACCGTGGCGCTACTGACATACGTTGTCATTCAATTTGAATTTTTTTTAAGACAAATATCACTATGAATTGACTTGTTAATGTTCAGCAAATGTGTAACAGCTAACCTCGTCTCAAGATGTAGATATAATATATTTCACGGATAAATCGATTGATCTGCTTTTGTCGCCAAATATGGATTCCATTTGTCATTTAACGTGCATATATCGCGGTTACATGGTATATATGGATTGCCATTCGATCGTTCTGTATAAACGTATATTAGCACCTAGAGAACGTTCTGGCATGAAAGAGTGAAAGGGACACCATTTGGCATGGGCATAGTGCATTAGCTATAAATGATAATAAAGTTTAACGATATACAAGTGTTCGAAGCAAGTCACCCATTTGAGAGCTTTGACAAGCCACAATCTGGCTAGTTAAGTATTGCGCAATGTGTGCGGAGAAACTTGCGCGGGAAACTGCTAATTGCTTGAAACGTCATTTCAAGACATATCCGTAACTCGGCCGTGTGTTTTCAATTAGCGACAAGGTTCAGTCGCCCGTGAAGCACGTTTCGAAAAAAAGAAACACCACTAATACACTTTTGTACAAAATAAACGTTCTATACGGAATACGTTTTACATTCGTATACATAAATACATAAATACGCTTATATGGAAATTCAGCGGCAATTTTAAATAAAGAATACAAGAGTCCGTGGCTACGGGCGTGAATGCATCGAGTACCTTTCCTTCGAAATATAAACAGTTGAGAAAGGAGAGAAATTCTTTTTCTCTCAAGCTGCTTCAAAGAGTACACAAAGTCGTGGAATCGCGTGACGCGTGTTGCGGCATTGGAAATCGAAGAGGCTCAATGTAAAAGTGAAGTTTGAACGAGCCGCGCGTAGTAAAGTCGCTATTTTCCCGAGTCCCGGTGGAATGTTAATGAGCCAACCGATGCCAGCAGTCGAAGCAAGAGTTGAATAAGAATGTTTCGTAGCAATTGACGGCTGACCGAAGAAAGGTCCTCCCTCCTTTGACTCTTATTCTCTGGCTAACATCTCGAAATTTAATTGATAAATTTTTTCCCTACTTTCATTTAAAAAAAAATATTACCCTCAAATATTACCCTTAGCCAGTCACGTTGCTCAGTGACGTCACCTGGCAATGTATCGTAATAAAACTCGAATATCGAATCCCACAAAAAAAATCGTATGACTGCATACGCATAAAGGATCGTCGACTAAACCACATTCGTACAATGAGAATCAACCATAATCGTTTATATATAAGATCCTTATCGAATGAACACATATCGGCACTTTAAAAACAAAATCTAATACGTAAAATGCGATAAATATCTATAGGAAAATATATATATATATTGCTACTATGCGCAAGTCGATCCCCCCTATCGAAATACCTGGAATAAGGGTTCGGAAATATAGTCCGTGGTCTCACGTTATATTACAGTCCTCCTGACAGGTCAAAGGAACCATAAACTTTCAAAGATTTATCCCATTGGACCTCACGATGTGGTAGCGTCTCGCCGTACGTAAGGTATACAATATATATATATATATATATATATACGTATATACAATATATACATACGTACAACCGGAAATAGCCAATGTGAAGACTCTCGACTATCGAGGTAATAATGGAGAACGAATTTTCAGGATCGGACATAGAGAACCTCATAGTGCACAACCATAAATTTCATGGCTGCTTTCATCCGCTTTAAACTGTCTACGCTGCTTCTTCGGGCACGAGTTAATAATTCCAGTCGTGAGTAACGTTCGCCACGTAACTCGTTACATCGGAAAACTATTGCTCCTCCTCTGTGTCTCCCCCTCTTGGCGCCTCTCTCGCAGTACACAATACTGATTCATAGGTACACTCCTCGCGGAAGTGCCAGATGTAAATTAGCCTCGTAGCCGATATGAGAATTGCCAAGGATCTCTCGCGAAGTCACGGCTTATACGATGCCCAATCTAGATCACTTTTAATTTCCCCAAATACACCAAGAAATCCGATTCTCCTCTTTGAGAGCAGGACCCACACTTGTCACGCAATGAATAATTCATCCAGCATGCCGATTGCACGATAAGCCTGAACATTTTTACACGATACCAGTCACGAAGTAGTCAACATGTTATCGAAATTCCTATGTGAAATAAAAATGCCGAAACGTATATTCGTTGGTATGAAATGTATAAGGATAATCTTAAAAAAAAAGTTCTTCGTCCATTCGCTTCAACGAAAGTTTTTCATTTGTTGTGTATAAACGAATAATTTCAATTTTATCAACACGACCAATCCTCGTGATGAGTTCATATATTATCAATGTCATTGCCCTATCTAAGAAGCACCTACTTATTGTGGCGTGCATCATTGTTGACGGTCCGTGGTGTTGCATAAACACGTACCATATGCTAATTGCAAATCGAAATGCATACTTGGCTTTGATTATTAATAACACGACCGCAAGTGTGAACTGAAATAACATATATGCGTGAGGCTACGTAAGTGAACGCTCTCCCACGCGTTCTCCACGCCTCAATAAACTCACGCATCCTCACGGCTTGACCACAACATCCCATCGACAATGGCCATATCTTTTTACCAATGTTACAGAGCCATTCAAAAGTCTTCGTATACTATTCACATGGGTGGCGACGTTACATATGTAATATATACAACACATGGAATACCGTATGGACTTTACAGAAATCCTACGTCTCGAAATCGTTATCGTCGCACTGGAATATTCCAATTGATTGAATCAATGAAAAAATCCTTTCAAGAAATGCAGGTTATACAATACCATATTTCTTAGAGTACAAAATGTAGGTATCGTCCCGTATGACTACTTGGTCAGCCATAGGCGTCTGTATACGAACATTAATTCTTTAATCTCGAACCAACAAATGCCAAATACCTTCAATATCTACTTTCGAGCTCCTTCCGGTTTGCTCAACCGGAAACGAGGAATGAAATGTATATAAGGTAAAAGAAATTACGCACTTCCGCCGCATGTTATTATGTATCTTGTCGGTATATATATACTGTAGATAAGTAAATCTCAATTTTCTTACTCTGACTGTCCCATACCGGAATTCGCAAGAGAATCGTTTTGCACGTATCAATAGAGCCGCGAACGACGTTCCCGTACGAGTCCCGCTTACTAATTACTCGCTGCAATATTCAATGGTACGTTTCATCAGCCATAAATATATCGATAAGCAACGTTGCCGCCACACGGTATTTAAATATTTTACGGAGTCGCTGTCGTTCATTGGAGATAGAATATCGCGATTATTCGAATCGTAACGATATAAACGTACTGAAACAAGTGAGCACTTCGTTACCTGAAAACAGTCATTAATATATCGTCGGCTTAACAATCTCGTATACGAGGTAGCCATTTTCATAAAAGCAGCCAATAAACAGTATAGCTAGAGTGGAGGCCGTAAACTTTAAACCTTAAGGCAATCCTTATCGAGAATATAGATTGGAGCACGCGCGGATTATCATTGCGACTAATGCAGGTGTTTTGTATATACCTACCATATAGGTATACACAGCCGATTACGTGAAGCGAACAGGTAGGTATACTCAACCAACCAGTAGTAAGTGTACAACGCTATAACCGGCTGGAAAGTTACTTTTGAAAAGTAGCTCACGGACCACAGTCGAATATCCGGCCGATTTTTACAGGATCCGTTTGCCATTTGGTATCGATCATTCAAATGCGATGATTCAGATTTAAGAAGACATCTTCTTTTTCTTATTCCTTAGAACGCAGGTGTAAGGGAACGAGTTTGGCGCTATAGTAACGAGCATGGTCGACGTGACACGAATGATGCGTGGGTCAGTAGAGTGTCTTTCAAAACTATCACCTTTCTCCTGAAAGTCAACGTGCCTCCTCTCTCGCTGGTTCAGGAAGCAAGCAGGTAGATAGGTGAGCAGGCAGCCGAGCAGGCAGCCGAGCAGGCACATAGACAACGCCTCTCTTTAAAAGACTCTTTCCTATCGAGAGTGTCAGTTATCAATCCTCTCTGTTATTGCTCAACCGTATACGTCTTAGTCTACGAGCAAGATCAACGTAGCTACTGGATCCATTGCACGGATCGATTACTCAAAAGCGATCGTGGGCAAGGGAATTCGACGGTACAAAGACTGTTATATTCTTGCGGATATTTCGGCAACAGCAGTCGCGCCCATATTCGAATCAAGAGAAAACTGTGCCGCCCACGGTACAGTTTGTTACACGACCCGTACGGGTGTCGCTACTGTATATAGTCACTGGCAGTCAGTGACCCCACATTACGCCTAGTCAAAGGACTTAAAACTCTGGAAATCTATAGCAGTCGTTCATTGGCATCCGAGATCCTGCACGCGTTAAGTTTTCTACTAGCCACTGACCTGATACACGGCCAGTATAAATTTATACCGCAGGACGAGAGATTGACGAGTTTCTTCAATGTGAAAAGCACCGGCCTGAATCAAGTGTATGTGTTACGCTACTATTTACACTTGGAACGGCGTATGGCTAAAGTTCATAGACTTTCCGGTCCCGGAAGTATAAAAGGTGGAGAGCGAGATTTCATTGGAGATTGCCAACGGTTAACCTCTTGCGACTCGTAAGCTCAATTAACGTTGGATCGGATGAGACAAAACTTCTCTGCTTTCCGATATCATCTGGTAAATATATTTACTCCGGGTATATACACATACCAGATCCAAGCTAACTGTAACGTGACGCGTGCCAGATCTGTGAATGAAATGCGTGCCTGGTTTAATCGAAAGGGATTCGAGTCCGTCCTTACAGTCTGTTGCTTTAGGTATGTGACCACTTGGCTCGTTACAGTCTTTAATAAATGGATCACTGAATGCATTTCGCTGTGAAAATGCGGCACAGTTGATATTATCATAAGAAAGCACTGTGCCTCGGGTAATTAGGTGGCAATGGCGCTGAAAGAGATTCTAACGATTTTCACGTGAATCGCGAAAACGCGGAATAGGTGCGTTTTCAATTTTTAATCCGCACTTTATATCGTGCTACGTGAGAGAATGAGGACAGTCATCGCGTTATATGTATTATACGTTAATATAACGTTAATATAACGTATAATACAGACGTGAATATAAATATATAATATATGAATATAAATATACATATATATATATATATGATATTTATGCGTCCCAAGGCACCATAAGTCTTGCCACTAATTTTTTACGTTATGGTCACCACCTCCACATTATTTCTGGTGGCTAATGGTGACTCAGAATGATCTTATATGGTGAACCTTATGACAATGGGATGACAGTCGACCCGTGGTGACTGTAATATACGAGGTAGGTCACCGTTAACATTAGAACAGATTACTAATTGTTAATCCATCGAGGATAATTACGCCTGGAAGATGCCAGCGCGTACTCTCTCGGTCGCGTATTTCTCTTTTTCTCGATTCCTGAAATCACTCGTACACGAGAGTCGTGGAACGAGAAGTGCAAACTGTGTCACAGGAACACGCGAACGCGTGCTTTGCGTACGGCACGTGGCGTGAAAAGATAATTCACATGCAACTAAGCGCACGGGCAAATAAGAGTGAACAAAGTGTGCCGCAGTTTCAGCCAAGGGAATTATGCGAAATGCATGGGCGCGATTTGTAAAAGTCGAAAGTGATATGGCATTTGTTTTCGAAACGCGTTCGCGCCGTGAAGAATTGAGCTCGTCCCCGCGAGAATTATTGCTCTCAGGGCAATGGGATACGGTGGCGTTCACGGTTAATGCCGCGGGTATAATTTTTGAAGATCTTGACCATGAAAAACGACACTCTTGTGTAAGCCGAGTGAAAGTCTTCCGGGAATACTGTGTAAGTTGATAGAGAGAAGAAGAAAAAAGCAAGAAAAAATGCTAAAAAGAATTTATTTAGATGCATCGTGTCGAATGGTGAGTGAGAGAGGATACTTTGGAAAAAAAAAGAGAAAAAATTGCAGGAAACGTCAAGTAGAAAATATTCTGTACAAACATAGTCTTACGATCGACGGTCACTTGTAAATTGCGTAATTTGAGATTGTGAGGCGAATTCGTATGGTTACCGGCAGATTGGATCTCGCAGCTCGGACAACGAAACAAAGTGGAAAAGGTCAGTGTGTCGGCGCTGTCAGCATGGCGACTCGAAATACTGTAAACAGAGACGGTGACGGAACTCTATTTTTTTCCGTCCTTTTTCTTTTATAGCAAATTCGACGTAGTACAGTGGTACTCCCCACTATTTCCAGGTATTCGCCTAGGTCGGATTGAACGTGTTGGTTCTTCTTTTTCTTTATTTAACCTCTGGAGGATCAGCAACGCCACTGTAGTGGCGGTAAAGAAAACTTGCGACTTTTCGAAAAATTTAGGTTATTTATATCCAGTGAATAGAGATCACTGTTTTCATGAAAAATTGCCGAACCTCCAAAGGTCAAACCACTGCCGATGGATTCGCGCATGACCGTTGTGACAGCATAAGACAAAGATAGGAGAGTCTTTACGTGGATAGGCGGAATATGGATAAGCATTTTAAAATCTTGAAGGATAACAATTAATACTTATAATTAATACTATATTAAAAATTAATACAGAGCTCTAATAGATATGTACGCATATACACTGAAAATAGTTTGTTGCATCAATAGAGAATTTATGTAAAGGATATGCTTTCAGGTCAAGAAAATACATATCGGAAAACTGAAACCGGTCGCGTAAAGCAACTGCAAAATAATTGCACCCGCTGGAAGACATTATATATAAAGTGCGTTAGATTTGTACACGGGAGACATTCAAGAAAAATTGAAAGTCTTCTTGGCGCCCCTGACGACGCCAATGCTTATCATTATATATTCACAGAACAATTATAATATTCAGAAAAAAAATATTATGGCTTGATAATGATAAAAAATCACCAAGAACACAGCGATAAGAGTAGTCACAAGAATTTCCCCGTGGGGCCTTATCCAAGATAAATAAAAGCTTAGGGGGATGGCAGATGAAAAAAAAAAAACTGAAAAAAATCTCCGTGATATTAAAATGGAAGGGGGTCGTAAAGTCCCTTACCTCGTTCCACGCGAACCCCATCAGCCGCGCGTTGACTTGATCGACTCATATAACAAATGAATCTCGTGGCAAATCCGAAGACCGGCACTGATCTTTCCTTTAACAACTCGAAAGACTTTTGAATTCCCATCCACCGAATGAAACCGTGAGAAAGTACGGGAGGCGTGTGCACTGTCCCGATGTCTAGACAAGACTGAAGTCCGATCGTGGCCTTCTACTACCTGCAGGCACATCCTTTCCTTCCCTTGGCGCTCGCTATAGCGCAAACAGAAATTACTGCCACTTCTACTGCCAACCATACTACTACCTACGTATTCACTGTGTGCACTATGGCTACTAGAACAATGCGTTATTACTTGTGTTAACCATAATGCCCCACTGCTTAGTATACTAGCTGGAAATTCGTACTAGTGGGACAAGTCAACAAGACGCCTAGCGGCCACATTCCTTACTAACAGTTTGAAATTAACGACGATCAGGCGTCGCGTGGGTTTATTCATTGTTTGTTCGATGCGATCGGCGATTCTGAAGGCGCGCACGTAAATTGCTTCAGGAAGTCAGGAAGTAAGTGCCTTAGTTACAGCCTGAGTTCAAATCGTACTTTAATGAAGTTATTAGCGTACGGTTAGTCTGGGTCAGGTCAACGGGAGCTCACGTACGATCACGCGGCACGTTAAGCGTCGCCTTCGCGGCGATGCTGTTATTATTTTTCTAACGGTTTTTCTCTTACCGGTACTGCTAGGTGCGAACTTGCTCACCTACCTATGTATATACATCGCACTTTGTACAAATATATTTCTGATACGGGCCTGTGGGTTCTGAAGACTTTATTATCGAATTTACATTAAACAAGGTGCAAAAACGCTGATGACTCTTGTAGCCGTCTTTGACTATCGACGCTTACATACTGAGATCTATGATATTTGTACGGCCATGAATATTCATAAATACATGACTCTACGAGAGGACACGAAAGAATACATTTTGCAGACATACGGCTTGTCAGCGTCGACACGAGACACGTCGCGGCGTCGTTGCGATTTTCGGTGAACCATTTGAAGACAACGAGTAAACGTTGATAGCTTCAGGATGAAAACTGTTTATACTACGGGACTTGAAACGGCATTACCATAGAGTGATCATTGTGTCTCATAAGATTCTTTTTTTGGTCTTTATTTTTCTTTTACTCAAATATTTGAAATAGCCAACCGATACCTGCTGGATAAACACAAGGTTGTTGGACTCGCATATTCCAAAATTACCGTAACTGCAAGCGGATACGTAGAAGCTATTGTTCCCAAGATAAAAGCCTGACAGCTTCTGTCCATGGGAAAATCTACGACTACAAGAAAAATGGTCTTGATAAAGACAAGAGGTTAGCGTCCTCGTTAGGATTCCCGTGTTTCCGATAACAGAGAAAGGAGTAAGAATTTCAAGCAGTTTGATTAATGCAAAAAACAATAAGAATAAAAATATCACCTTCTCTCTCTATAAAGAGAAATTTGGAAAAGAGTACTAAAAGTCCCATTCGTTATAACTCAATCGATCGATGATATATGTATATACTAGATCTCGAAATTTTCAAAAAGTTCAAAAATGCACTTTTTCACTCCAACCCCTGCCATTCGGCCATTTTGTAACCGATCGGGATAAAACCTTTACCATTCGAACGGGAAGAAAATTTCCTAAAAAACATATCTTTAGTTTTTTTTAAATCGGTCATAGTTTCGTAGAGATACACAAAAATTAAAGTGTTCCACTTCAATTGCGCATTACTGTATATGTATATAGCGGTTATATTCAACTATTAAGAATTCTCTTAGATATTAACCGGAAATCCATTAAGGATCCGACGCGTTCTTCATTAACGCTCGGCGAAGCTAGTATCCTCGAAGGACTTCTTCGTTCGAAATGTTCTCCATGAAATTTAACCAAGGAGATAGGAGGAGTTCGTGAGAAGGTTCTTTCTCGAACGAGTGAGCGAGTGAACGAGCCACTTTTCTATCCTTCTCTCACTCTCGATTCAAACTGTCGAATGGCGACACACGAGTTTCAACGGTATTATAAACGTATACATATAGATATACAGAGAACGTCATAATGGCGCGTATCGTGAAAGCAGACATCAATAATATTCACTGCGCGATATCGGTTAGCTGCCTTTTAAAGAAACCGTTGTGAGAGTTCAGCAATAAGAAGTTGCACGCCCTGGGACTTTGACAGAGTGGCCGCGGGTCCGCGTCGTTTCACGTTATCGCTACAGGTCGCGATACCAACCTGAGTACACTTATTTGTCCCTAGAGCTTTCACAAGCCACTGTCACGTTGCTCGAACTGTGTGTAGGAGTGGCAGTTATGCCGCACAGGATTTCAGCTGAACTCGCTATAACTAGTAGTTGTTCAGTAACAGTAAAAAAAAAACTAAAATATAATAATTCCCCCAAAGAAATCACTCACCAGGTCGTCTTCCTTCGTCTGCAGTTTCCGATGCATCTGCGAGCCCTCCTGCACGAGCTTTTCCAGTTTTTCAATTTCTCGGTTTTTACTTCGTATTTCGTCCATCTGTATGTAAAAAGAAAAAGGATGGAAAAATCGTTAGGCTAGAGCGTAATAATGTAAAATAAGGATGATCGTTGATTTATTTTTTTTTACATTTTATTTTTTAATACGTAGCTGACCGAAGTACTCGAAAAGTTACTAGTCGTAGTTAAGTTACTAGTAGTAGAAAATAATCGAAAGGATTAATACGGACGTTCATGTGCTGCAATTATTATTGCTTCTGACAGCCGGTGGGGTCAGTGGGATAACGAACTCGCGAAATCCCAGGCAATTAATATTTCGCCAAAAGGTCTCCGTCCATGAAAGAAAACTTTCTCTCTCGCTGAAGCGGAAGAAATCGCTCGCACGTGTAAAGGAACTGGCTAGAGGGCGTGTGTACGGAAGGATGCTGTCAACGTGATCCCTCATCCCTGAGGCATGTAAAAAATGTAGGTAACGTAAAATACGCACGTTTTTCATACCATGTAAAAGGACAAAAAGTATGAAATAAAAGGATGGCGTAAACTGGTAAAAAGAAAAGCTTACGAGGTCATTAGAGATCGGTATACGATAAACTTGATATGTATGAAACAGCTTCGTGGGAAAAATTCGATTCCAATAATAAGACTCTATATTTCAAAGTTAACAAGCTCATAGCTAAGATATCGATTAACCAGCCACGTTCGAACGCGCTGATAAATTGCAAGGTTGCCCCGTCTGTGTCTGACTGAATTTTTTCGCTCTACTTTTGAGTGGCCACCGAGCAGGGAAAGACTCTTTCTCCGTCGGCTTCGTCCACGTGGACGTGTCTGACAATCAGCCTGGGGGCCTTCACCTTCACCTTGCCTTTCTAAGTTTCCGCAAGAAAAGCATCGCGAATCATCTTAAATTGCTATAGAAATGTACAATTAGAGTCGTAAGAGTACACGATGCGCCTCTCGGGATCACGTGGTAGATATAAGACAGAAGCGTTTGTGCTTATTACTTATTACGTGGCAAAGAAGCATAAGAAGAAGCTTTCCGAGGATGACAACGTCGATAGACATAGGACACGGCGAAACGAAATGAACCGAGAGTCGCTGTTACTTCGTTATTACTTTTGAGACTTTATTTCTCTGAGATTTATCGTCTTATACTTTAATTACGATAACCCACAGTTTACGACTCAAAAACAAATGTGGGCATTGCGCGTACGATGCACCATAGAGAAAGTCCCTGCATATTCTATAAAGCAGTGTAAACTCCAAGTACATTTTTATTGCCTGCGATGCGTGAATATCTAATTTCCTTCCCTCCCCGGTAAAAACAAGTCGACCCTCGCTCAATCAGTGCGCGAGTGTCGACAAGACTTGGCTGCACGTATTATTAGATCACGTATGCAGTTGTGTCCTTGCAATGTGGAATGAAGAAAATTTACTCGTTCCCATACACGCCTATATATAATAGGTAATATAATAGGTGCAGGATTATAATAGATATATATAAATCTATTGGAAAAATTTTCCTCTAAGGTCACTCTTAGCAAGAGATCCTTCTGGTACGCTTGGCTAGATGCCACACGGCGTTTGGATTTATGTTGGCGTGCGCCATGCCGTACGGGATACGAAATGCTAAACGTGCTGCGTGAAGTGTCTCGAATAACCCATAGAATTGGAATTTCGATTTAAATGGATATACCATAAAAGAGGAGACCGGACGGCGATATTTTCATGACACAAAATGCAACAACGTGTATCAACTATTCCTTTAGGTAGTCGTGACGGGACTCGAGAATTCTCCATACTATGTATGTCGGTGTAAGATTATTTTTATTTTAACGCTTGATCAGTTTGGTGCAGAACAATCCTATTGGACTATGTAGCAACTGTACGCTCTCTCTCTCTCTCTTTCTCTCTTGGAGACTTGACCCATATTCCCAATTTACGGTGCGGCTTGAGTCAATCCCTGTTGCATCATTCGCTGCGGTGACTGACGATTATATCGTTGAGTTATCCTTGAATGACTGGGCCTAACCCATGACCCTCTCCTCACGCCTTCAAGCACTCGTTTTCAATCGCTCACATTCTCTATACTATTTAGTCCACTTTGGATCAGAGTTTTCGAATTCAACCACAAAGTAAGTAGTGTGTAAAATAGAATTGTTGTAAATCAATAACATTGGGTGTTCCGTGTAAAGTAAATTTTTTTGGATATTCTATAATTTATGGATTATAAACTCAAAAATGGACATATGTATCTTTGAGGTATTTCAATTTTTTGAAGTTTTTAAATTAAAGTACGTATTGGCGCGGATGAATATTTTACGTTTTAAAAGTAATTTCGTTATTTTCGATTCTATAGTTTTCACTTGAACTTATATCTATAATCATGTTGCGATAGGTGCGACTTGGAGGTTTAACGTTATTTTATCAAATATCTTGGACGTATCACAAATATAAAATAAATATTTTTGATAGCTCAGATTCTTCTTCATCATTTAAATCTTTTACACTTTTTTTTTTTTAAATGAAATCTTCGGAAATTTTTTATATCTTTCATTTTTATGCATAGGTTCACCCAAAGTTCCTATATGTCAATTATTAATTCTCGAGGTAACACGAAAAAAAGAATTCTGGTTCATCCAAAAAGTTGAGCGCATACGCGACGCAACGTAACAACCATAACATTCGCTCGAGTACAGAATATCAAATAATGCAACCTGCATCGCGCACCGCGGGCAGAGGTCGCGCCGCGCGGTTTTTCCCACGCTGCGAGAAACTCGTTTCGACCGCGGCCCAAATTCACACGCTCGGATAAACCAATCCTGCCGAAGGATCGCGAGCTTTACCGAAACGAAAACCCGAGGAAAAGTGTACTGAGAGAAAAAAAAATTGAATCATTACAAAAGAAATCAATAGGTACCTCCGATATATGCCAAAAAAAAACGTTAACTTTCATTCTTCGCATTATTAATAATCGTGGCTTCACTGACCGAATGAATCGCTCTGGAATGAAACCGCAAGAAAAAGACAACAAATTCTTTAGCGATTCCATTGCCGGGGGCAATCGTGAAAGAACCAGCTGAACGAACTACTACGTGCTGATGTGGAGGAGTTGGAGCGTGTGAACCTGGTCTATTGTAGTGCGTTTAAACTGTTAAAGACTTATTGGTTCAGGGCGTTTTCATAGGATCGATCGTCAACTCAATTCCTCACCGGAACAAAATCACTCATTTTCCATTTTTCATATAATTTATGTCATCCTGAATTTATATTTTGTTTCTTACCCAAATTCTTACTCGTACATATATTCTCTTGATATTTCAACTGGTCCTTAACGGTAGACGATAATATCAGTATATTGGCATTATCGTTATCGTCATGGAACCGGCATTAGTCCGTGAGTGGTAGGTAAGTAACGCGGAAGAACATACACGGTGTCACATAAATGTATCATTATAGCGGTGCACTTTACAGGCGTGTCCGTCTAATCTTTAGGGGCGTTTCAAGAGAAAACAATTAAAACCCAAGAGGCAGGCTGGCCACCGCATTAAAGATCATCATGAAACATCCGTTACTCGGCTCGCTAGAGTGAATGGGATCTGGAAAATGAGCGGGAAATTATGAAATAGCTAGAAATTTCAGGCTGGTCCACTGAAGAGCAAGATCTTTTTTTTTGGAATTTGTGAACAAAGGAAGCAGGGGGAAAGGGTAAAAGTGAACGGAAAGAAAATAATCGTATGGACAGGTAGACAGTATACAAACATTAAGAGGGAGATGGAATCGATTCTGATGTACGATAGGAGGCAGATCCAGTAAATTAGAAGGAGCACGCAAAAATCCTAAAAATAGTGTGGGAAGATATTTCGTATAATTACACGGCGAGGAACTCCTACCGCAGTGGCATGGCAGGCATTTCCTTAAAGTGCCTAAGTCTTGACCAGAAATAGCAGTGGAAGGACGTCATGAATTTCAGACAATTTTTCTACGACCCGAGCCAGACTTGGGCCTCGGGCCCAATTTTTAATAACTGCCTTTAACGGGCACTCGACTGTGGGAGTATCGCGTGCCAGGGGCCCTAACCACACCCCTTCGGGGCACACGTCCCCGAAATCATAATAACAATAATGGGGCTCCCTATACCCTTCACACGAGATCAACGACAGGCACTGTTGTGCTCCGAATCGACAAGCTCGAAAATTCCTCTACGACATTCTCAAAGGCTCTCGTGTCTAGACTCCGATGATCCTGACATACCAAAACTTCGATTACGCATACTTATTGATAAATACGTATATATATATATATATATATGTACGTTGAGACAGTCCTTACTCACCATTTTGATGGTGTCGCTACGTAAAGTTTTTTGAAGAGCAGCCAACTCAGCCTCGTGATTTTCATGCTGCACCCTTAGCTCCACGGTTCGAGATCTTTCGGCTTCGACTAGCATCTAAAAAACCAAACGACAAATTTATAATTTAATAGGTATAATAATACAATATTGAAAATATTATATATAAAATATTTTGGAACCAAGCAGCGTCCCAAGAAGTAATATAACGATTGTTATTGACTTAACCAAATGTTACATGTAAATTAAATGTAATTTAATTATATGACCGCGAGTCATGATGGATATTCATTCGACCAAAGAATTCATGGCTTGGCTATGACCTTAAAATTCATATGAGATCTATAACTAGGTTTCTTTCTATCGTATATAAACCTACATCTACTTTGTGATTTAAGTAGAAGCGTAATGGTCGTGTTAAAGAAAATCGTCTCTTATACAATTTTCATAACGGCCGCGAATTCGCATAACCGTAATAATACGGCCCGTCAAAAGGGAGAAGTTTATTATGCGCCATAAATGGACTTAAAGTGCGGACAGTCTAACAGTAAGTGCTCCGCTCCTGGAAAACGAAAAATGGCGTCTTACATACCCTAATGGAATTTCGGTATAAGTTCAAACGACGCATCGGAATTACACGTTACACGGAAGATCAGTGGCCCGTGAACCAGTTGTGTTCTACAGTGTGACATTTATACGTGGAAAGTATGAAAAACTTGTTTAAAAAATACAACTTCTTTCTTCTGCTACATGTGACAATGGCCTACAAGATACCTGTGATTGAAACGGGAAACGATAAAATTTATAGAGCGATCCATAAACTTATGGCAGTATACTATAGGGATACTCATAACATAATTGGTATACAAGGAAATAATTCCAAACTGTTTAATGATATTTTGCCTCATAAACAATTTTACATACCCAAACTGATAGCAAAAAATAGTACCTTTGTCAAGTGGGAGGAACAAGTTCAAGGACTCATTATTTTTCTGGACGAACTGTATACTTTTGAAAAAATTATACGAGGTTGGACGTCCTGTCATTTTTGGAATTCTAATGTAAAATTTCACATAATCACTGAAATTACTTCAGCGAACATTTCCCAAGCAGCGTGCAACATTATGCGAAAGTACAAGGCGGCAAGAGCTGTGCTGGTTCAGATTCTGACAGTTGATATTAAATTATACAAATGCGATTTATTTAAGAATCGAGTGGTTTCCCTTGACGAAGCTGAATTAACCAACGGGAGAGTTTTCAAAAATATTCTTCAATTACACGGATACCCTGTGAAAGTGACCGGTCCAAATGTCAGAAACTCCAGGATGAGGTACAAATCGTCAAATATCGAAGAGCAGTATATGCAGATAATTATTAATAAGTTGAACGCGAGCATTATTGCAGTGCCATGGCAACAGACACCCTCTAACTCGTTGAGTCAGTTGAGCCATCAGTCAGACTTCCTGCACATCTTTAAATTAAACATGACCGATATATTATTCGTGAGCACTTTCGTCCATACGAATAATCCATATTATCAGCATACGTATCCACACACGGATTCTAAGATAATCCTGATGGTACCAAAGTCCGGTGCGATATCCCGATTAAAAGTTCTTCTGCAGCCATGACATCACTCCACCTGGTTATTGTGCTTGGGAGGAGTAATAGCAAGTGGTGCTATCTGGTTGCACATTCGACGACGGGGAAAACGGCTTGTAGGTGGCGACATCTTCTCCGTAGTGAGTCTTTCGATCTTGCTAAGAAAAGACCTGAGCACCTTCTACGATAAATGCTTCTTCATATACATAGCCGTGCTTGGGATAGTCATGAAGCACACGTTCCAAGGTAGTATGAACTTTGTATTTACCGTAACCTTGTACGAACCGGACATAAACGACATGGCCACCTTGGTGAAAAGTAATTTGAACATTACCATTCCCTTTGAAGTGTTTCGTCATATAAAGTACATAAGCTTGGAGGACGAGGAAGACCTGTCAGCTGGTCTATATAGAAAATACAATCCCAGGAGTATGTACGAAGTGGCGAAAAAGTTGAAAATGAATGACAATAGCGAAGCTTATGCAATTTCACGTGATGACGCAAAGCGGCTGCAGCAGAAACGAGAGCACAGAAGTCCAACGGGTGTTCCTTACTTTCATCAAATGAACATCAATGTTTTACCGACCCTCGAAAGCTTCGCCGTGAACTACGGTTCCCCATATCTCGAACGTGTCAATCAGCTTATCTTGCAGATCAAATCAGCTGGTCTTGAAGTTCATTGGAATTCTATATCGTTTGTCGAAGAGAGTCGAAAGCATTTGAAAGGGCAGAATGCCGTGCAATTGTCAATGGAGCACAGTGCAATTGTTTTCTCTTTTCTCATAATCGGTCTTACTATGAGCACACTGGTCTTCTTAGGAGAGATTGTTTATTTTAATTCTAAAAGTAAAAGAAGTTTTATACATTGAACCAGTCACGTGAATGTCAATGCACGTGTTCCGCGAGTCTAAATCAAATGCCTTTTTCTCAATAATTGGTCTCGTACTTGGAATGTACACAAGGAGCTAGTAGTCTACCTCCAGTATGGCATCCGTCCTGGAATGCATTCCAATTCGATAGACAGTGCAATATTCTTGCTCCAGTGGGGCAATATTCCAGTCCACTTCACCATGCCGAGGAAAACAAGACTTTCATTACTCGCCGTCAAAGCCGTCTGAGCGAGCAGAATAATGCAAATCGTGCATAAGGCCTCTGGCTTAATGCTACACTGTTAATGAAAAAAAAAGACTGTGCCCAGAGCGTGCCACTCAATGTGTGCGATTGAGAGCCGTTCGTTTTCTACCAATCTGCAGAGTCTGCCCGGACTGCCGCTAGTTAACGATACTGGGCTAAAGACATTTCCAGGAAGGAAGCCACTTTCTAGAGAGTTTCACGGAAATGTCAGAGGAATTGATATCCTGAAGAAAAGTTGCGAGGAAATTGTAAAAATTCAAACCATCAATGTTTTACAAAATACTAACCTCTACTGTATCTATAAATTGATCGATAGTAATCTATATATTTATCTAGATACAACCATTACGTTAATTACGTAAAAGTGAAATTATTGCATCGACTGTTATTCATAGAACAAAGTAACTTCTGATTGGTGGCACTACAGGCGTTCGATAATATAATTGGACTCTATTGTGGTTCAGTAACGGAGACCGTGCGATCGACGCCCTGGTCTTGTTATTGTGCGCTGTCGTTACTGGAAATATCTAGACTTCATGTGCATCTCTAATTTCCAAGGAACCTTTTACGCCCACTGAATACAGGACTATAGGACTGGATCGAATTCAATCCTACTCACGCTTAACTTTTCCTCCAGTCTCTTATTGGCTGCCCGCAGATTCTGAACCTCGACCTCCAAGGGACGTCCGTCGACGAGTTTTCTGCGCTTTCCAGATTCTTTCGGATTCAACGAATTCGATTTTAACTTCTGTATTGTGGATTCAGCTTCGGCCAGACGTTTCTTCGTGGCTGAAAGCTCTCGCCGATGATTTTCCTCTTTCAATAGTTCAGCCTTCGTGGACGACGACGTCGCGTCCGACGGAAGTCGTGAAGGTGACTGAGAAAGTCTGTATAAAGGAATGTCACTTTAGAAGTTAGACAATTGCGTGTGAATAGCTACAGGGACAGTAAAACATCTTGTGCAATGTTTACTGTCCCGTATTAATTCGTAGAATAGCACTAAAACGGATAAAACTAAAATTAGAACTATATTGTGGCAATAGTCATAGATAAGTCACGTGTGATGAACCAATGTTTGAGGTGCCGACAATAAATTTTTTTGTTTTTCAAAAACGGTTTTTTGAACGAATTTATGAGTTTCCGATATTTTATTTCTAGCAAATAAAAATGTTTCAATTACTTTTGCTATTACATTATTTTCACCATATCTATAAATAATTCAATACAAAGTAGCACAATGCATTATTCTTTCAATTACTGTCGAATTGCGTCATGTAAAATCAACCTAATCAGTTATACATTATTCCACATAGTATACAGGTACGTTCATATATTACTTTTTTAAATAATAATATCCATGCATAATAAATCCAGTAAGAACAGCGAACCAAATCAGAACTAAACAGTACAGCAGACCCGATGCGTACGTCCCATCTAAAATAATAGCATTGAGGAATGTGACAAGTTAAAAATGCTGATCTTTCTTGAGCAAAAAGTGACAGGATGGTAAGAGAAGTTCTAAGAAATGCAATATCGATCGGCGAAAATGCGCCTGAAGTGCCGCAAACTGCATTACGCGAGAGCAAATTGAGTTGCTAGCAAGACTATCCTAGCTGTCTGGTTCGCTATTGGTTGATAATAGCGTTCCACGATACAGAGTACGCTGTATATATATATACTATATATATACACACACACACACACACAGGCCAGAGAGTAATCAAGCAAAAAGCACCAACAGTTTTTCAAGAAGCGATTAAAAATACTTGAAATGCACGTAGCAAAGGGTACAATCCGTAACTGAACCACGGTTGCGGTTATTAAATTTCATCCAATGGCACCGACTGATTTTTGCCATCGGCCGAATGGTTCAATTACGGAAAATACCGAAAGACACAAGCCTATGATCCATTCCTGTGCTTACCTGATTTTCAGCTCAGAAATAATCTGCTGGTGTTTGGCAGCCTCCATATTTCGAGCTTCCCTCACCGCAGTGTCCAATTCCCTCCTCGCCATCCTGGCAGCTTTTCTCTCCTCGTGAAGCTCAGCTCTTGTAGCCGCAAGATCCTCTCGCATCCTACGTGCACCTTCCTCGAGCCACTGTATTGTTTTTCGAAGTCGAGCAGCATCGTCACGCCTAACGGTCCTGGCAGCACGTTTCTGAGGTCCCTCCGGATATATCGGTGGCTTCTTTGTCACTCTGACTTCTTCACTCCTCAACTCATCCTGAGGAACTTGTCTCAGTTCGATATCACTTTCGTCTTTTGAGACTTCTTGGTCAATTTGTGGGTCACGGGTTGTGACAGGAATCGACGTTACCTTGGGTACAGTCCTGGAAGTTTCTTGAGATTCAATAATCTTAATTGATACTTGGACCACAGGGTCTTCTTTTCGTTGTATCTTAGCATTAGATCCTAAGTCTTCGGGTGGCCTCTTCAGAGACTTTGGAGTATCGTTATCTTGGACATTTTGCTCCTTTATTTTTATTCTAGTGCTAGTTTCTTGAGAGTCGGAAGAAGTCGGGCATTCTAACCCACGTGTCTTATCATTGTCTTTAGACAATGAAGATACTCCAGGATCATCCGAAGTCTGTGGTTCGCTACTCTTCGGTATATTCAGTCGATCATCATCCAATGGAGGCTCCATCGGAGCGGACGGAGCTCTCATAGGAGAATCAATGGTGGGTTTTTCGACATGGGAACTTGGGACCAACGTCGTCGCCAGGGAGGAACCACCTCGTATTCGCATGGGGTTCCCATTCCCTACCTGGGACATCCGTGCCACTTGCTTATTGCTTCTAGCATTGTCCTGGGGATGTTCACCATGTCGCGGGGTCTTCGTGGGGATCTCCGTTTTCGTGGACAGAGGTTCCAGCTGTCGTTTCCTAGCCACGGGGTTCGATTCAGTCCGGGCTGGAGGACGGCGATTACCTCCATCAGGAGTCTCCCCAGTCGTTAAACTCGTCTTCGTTGGGTTGACGGTGTCTCCCGCTGAGGGGTTCATCATCGTCTCTGTGAAAAAAAGCACAATACCAAAAGCTATCATTAATAAACTCCTCACAAGCGAAGATCCATCATGATCTATAGATAACTGTATTCAAATGTCTTCCCACTAGACCTGACTTTCCTACTACTATAAACGTACCATGACTAATAGGACCGTTAAAAATCACTCTGACCAATCCGTCTGTGTAAACACTTAATCCCAATGCAAGAAAAACGTAGATGGCAACCGGTTCCTCGAACTCAACAAAAATAACTTTATCAATTAAAAAGTATCACAGTTAAATCACTGCACACGATTACGTGGCCACTAACGTCTCTACAGACGTGAAACCAATAACCACTGCAGTGCGTATGAAATTTCCAAGGAATGCAAACAAGGTAAATATAAATGATACACGATTGACGTAATGTTGCAAGAGCTTCTTAATATAAAAAATTCAGCAACAACAGCCACGTCCCGATAAACACAAGATTCTCAAAGATGCGTAATTGGTTCTTGTAAAACAGTAAAAAAAGATTACTTTAATGCTAATCGCTCGAGCGTTAGACTTCCGCAAAGTCAACTGAGACCGTCCGACAAGGAATAGTTGAATGTTTGCAGCGCCAGTTACACCGGAGGACGTGGGAAAGTAGACATGCCTTTGGTTCGTTTTGCTCTCGTTTCAATATGCTTTCTTAGTCTCGGCTTTCGTAACGACACCGATACGGAAATGACGCCATTTGGTTTGTGATTCTTCGGGGAAATAAGTTCAGTTTCACAAGGTCCTACGCGTAAACGGTAAATATACATACGTATAGACATACACGTGACGCGTGCTTTAGAAATGGGATACGCGTGTTCGTAAAGATAATTTAATTGATCCGAGATGAATGGACCTGGTCGGTGTCTTCATTCGCCTCATTGCACATCGTAAAAAAAATCATTACTAAGTAGTGCTCACAGGGGACATTATTCAATCGTTTTATGGACGGGTGGATGCTTAAAAGAGAGCGAATCTAATTTACAAGTCTCCTATACTGGATGAAGAAAAAGGAGAATTCAATTCGTCATGCCTATCAGAACGTCGACCATCTTCCACTTGGTCGATTCCTTCCTCGTTCCAGCAGCAACGGAAAAGTTTCGGCAATGCTGATTTATGGAGAGCAACTGTTTCGTCTAGAAAGAACTGACGGAGAAAAATAGGCCACCCTTTGATACGACCTCGGCAGATTATAAATAACCTGCGCCATGAGGATCCGCGCGAAATTTATGAAGGAGCTATTAGTCCAAACGTCATGGACCTTTGGTAGCAGATGGTGAACTCGTCGATACCGTAAACCCAAAACGATCTGTGAACTAATTTATAAATTTGACAAAGAATGTAATTAAAGAAAAATAAAAAGGGATGGACGGTCAACTATTCGAAGGTCCAGGTGAGCCCGACCCCGTGTGACTTTGCGACATTAAGCACCCGAGCGTCGCGGTGGCTGACTTCATGTCGGCATCGCAACGCTATTCATAGCCGTGGCCTGTTAGCCGCGCCCTCCGATGGTTCCCAACTTTCGTGCTTGAAAATCGAGCAATTTTTATATACGAGTACATTCATGCACCACGAGGTTACTGGAGTCTCTTGAGTTATACCGAATGGAAATGTTTGTATCTCCCTTCGTTTTCATCCTTTCTACACGAGACTGGAATAACGTGATGACTGGAGACTATTTTTCATTAGCTATAATAAAAAATGCGTCTTCTTTTTTTTTTCTCAACGAATCTTTCCTGAAAAACAACAGTCTCGAGAATAGCCCGTTAATGCAAAAGAATTACGGATTGTATAATATATATAAAGAACCAAAAAAGCTGTTAGCTCTTGACCAATACCGACGGCTCTTAACGTGGGTGTTTTTCAATCGGCATGATTATGAACGTGCGCAAGCAAAAAAAGTATACTCAGAGACAAGATCGATATTTCTGTATATAATTCGGGTATCTCACGAATCGATTACGCTGGTGCTCCTAATAGTCTTCCGATTCAAATTTGTCTCTCCAAGACACAAGATAATTGTAGTACTCTCCATCTCAAGAGAATCGTTTCAGAGGAAAATGAATATGGTGATGGTTGCATCAAGAAAACAGCAATGTCGGTCAAGATCGATGTAAGATGGCGTGGGTCGTGGTACACGGTTTACCAACTGCTGGCTCTAACGAGAAAATAATCGAGACTTCATCGCGTCTTGATTTATGGAAATCGAAACAGGAGAACGAGGATGACACCTCAGCGTTTTGCAACCGTGCCAAAGACACCTACAAGATAATATGTATTATAAACACCCGATATCTTTGTAAACGGCAGGTAATGATAATTATTGTCAAGCAAAATTATCAGGTGAGAATTCGATTGGCAGCGATGACCTTTCGAAATATAACACGGTATGCGTCATCCGGAACCCTGTGGCAAGTTTCCAAGTCGTCGCATGGCGACCGGAGATCTAAAGAGAAAAAAAGGAGAAAAAAGACAAAATACACGTCCACTGAAATATTATTCAACGCAGATGATCCGCGTCCGAGCGTACGTTATTTCGCGACGCTCGGACGAGACGTCCCTCGACTCTAAATAAAGGACGGCGACGTCTATATACAAAGTGTACGCATGAAAGAGAGACCCATCTATGCTCATTCCTTCCCTAGATAAGAACTCCAACGCAAGCATCACGGTTATGTCATCAGAAATATATGCTGGTGCTGCATTCATCCATCTACCGAAAAGACCACGAGAGCAAAGCGACACGGTTGTTGACGCGGATGTATAAACGCCGTCTGAATATAGGGATGACAAGCCGGCATGAAAATAGAAGATGTTCCCAACATCTGTACTCAGACATTTGAGACTCTGAAGTCTTCCGAATCGATAATGGATCAATAAGGATTCACATACCGGGTTATTCAGTCCAAACGTGTCACCTGAAAAGCTGGCGCCTCCATCGGATTCATATAACAAAACCACACTCGCCTGGTGCATTTGGGCTGAATACCCTGGTACCTATGTATATCTGATTCGATACGCATTCATATACACGACAACCTCAGCTCTCCGTATCTTTCATGAGTATCTGCCAATACATTGGAAACTACAGCCATCAAATTTTCCATTCTCGATCATACAGAAACTGAAAGTAGCATTATACATGCAAAATAAATGAATTTCGAGTTGAAAGACTGGACAAACTTCTGCAACTTACGTTCGTGTCCAAGTGCTTTAATTCGTTAGTAGCAAATACAAGTGGTAAAAACTTACAACGGTACAATCATTTGGATCGTTATTTATGCATAGACTGAATAATACGAATGGTGTCTGTTCTATTAATATATGAAAGCCAGGATCTAAAAAATCATCACAACTTACAATACAGCATCGATAACCTTCCATAAAATTATCTTCGTACCCATTAACGTCACATAACGAATAAGAATCCTAGCGAGCCCTCCCATGACACTTACCGTTCTCGTAATGACAATTGAATAAATCTGTCGGTCTCGCGACGTAAACAATCGTTCTCGCGCGTAAATCGAATCGATCTCCGGCAGCAGGTCCTCCTCGTGAGAGACACCGTCACTAACTAAAGTCCAAACTAAACGCAAACTGCCAGCAGACACATCCTCTTCTTCTCTCACACTTTCGTACACCAGATCACGTATGTGGCGCCCACGCACCCGCTTACTGCGAATATACACGTATGTGCCTATTTCTATGTTCTATACGCATCAACTAAGTGAATAAATTCGTGCCAACTACCATCGAGCAGTTTTAACTAAACTTCTTCACGTTGTACAGTCGTATAAAAATAATTTTTGCCAGCGCAGAACATAGAAAGTGAAATTTGTATTACATGGAAAACGAAAATTAATTCATTCCGATACGTAATCATTTTTATACGCGAAATGATATATATATATATATATATATATATATATATATATATATATATATATATATATATATATATATATATATATATATATATATATATATATATATATATATATATATATATATATATATATATATATATATATATACGTATGATGTATGTTGAATAAACCAATATATCGTGCCTTTCATCATGGCATAACCTCCTCTTCGTACACTAGGTAAATTGATACCTTTCAGCCGTTAGATTGATGCCGTATTGGGTGTAGGAGCATTCTTTGGGTGAGATACGTGTGGCTACTGTCTGGACAGAATATCGGAAACGGAAGATACTGCCCTACAGCAAAAAAGAAATAAGCGGAGTATACTCGTACGATCGATCGTACCTAGCGTAAAGTAACCTCGAGAACACTTGACAAGAGTTGAGATTGCACATAGAGCTATAAAGTTTCTTCTGTGTTAAAGCTCGCATGTGGCCGAGGAAGGTGCGTGTACGCCTAGATCGCATATTACGTCGTGCACGCTAACCCGAGGGAAAATACGCATTAGCACGAGCGAACATTACACACTATTAATATTCTGGCTTTCCTTAAGCTTCCAATCAACAGCCAAGTTTCTATTCTTTAAACGAATTCACTGGAGATTCTTCTTGTGATAGAGATGTATGACCAGGGTTGATGTACCTCGGGGTATGTTGAATACCAGCTACTGGTAGCACCAGCTTACCAGGAACTTTTTTCAAAGTCGTATATATACCGTACTGTATGGATATGCTCGGTTACCATAGCCCGTTATGTACTCTGGTACACTTTGACCTCAGTGAACAATGGGATCGATACGCTTCTGGTCTGATATTCATGAAGGTCTATACTTGGCACAAGAAAAGTAGTTTTAGTTGAAAATATTCCTAGTTTACCTGAATGCCGGACAGTCCGTTTCGTAATGCAGGGACTATCTTGACGTGCCGTATCGTAGCGCATTAAAGCGGTGCAATCACCTTGTCAGCGGGACACCACTCAGCCTCTTGGTGAAGTGGTATGTCCCAGTTTTAAGTTGAACCCGCACGTCGTGAGCACGTTAGAGAAGTGGTGTTCTTTCCCCGCTCTTCATTTCATGCTTGTAGTTAAATCGAAGCGCCATCAGGTAACCTAACCTAAATCGCGTTAATCCGCGTTGATCGGCTTAGCCAAAGGACTCGTGGCAGTTGCCCATTTCAGAAGGATGCATAAATGTAACAGTGGTTGATTAGGTTCACTTTGACAACTAGGAAAAATATAGTTTTCTTTTTCTTTAGTCTTTATGCCCCTTCGCTCTGAACTTACCTGTTCTCTGCCCCCAGTACTCTTTGAGCGCCAGCGGCATGGAAACTTGACCTAATGCTCCTTGCTGGACGTGGTCGCCTAGTAATTTATGAAAGTTCCTATACCCCAAGCTGGGCAATTAACAATTTTTCCACCCCGTTCCGCCTACCAAGACGAACGGTACTCGAGATCTTCCTTTGGACTCGGATCGATTTTTCATACAGCTGAGAACAAACACTGTATAATTTACGAACGCAGACTACGAAAAGTCGAGCTGTCCGATTCAGTATGTATGTATGTGGACAGTGAAGATTTTCGAACGATGATATTCTGCTCAGCTGGTACATCTGGGTAAAAAAATATTTATGCTAAATACCTATGCACAGCATCGATAGCGTCATTAAGAGTTCTTGTTGTAACTTTGAGGGTAGATGGACAGAATGCTGCTTCTCGTAGGAGTAACTCACCCTGGCGAAATCAGTAGCGTCGCGACGACCTCTCTCACCCCTATCGATCGACGCCTGTGCAGTAAGCAACCCGGCACAGGCAGCTCACCGGAAACCATCGCCATTCATCTCGGACACGGCACCTCGTATCATTCGTAGTGCGTGTGCGGTACGTGGAGTAACTTCTATCGACGACTGTTTCTCTGTTCTGAGGTAGGTGGATTCGTGCTTCCTCAGTCAATTAAACATCACTAGTTTCATGTGCGTGAGCGCACAGTAATCATAACCTGTGGAGAAGTGCAATCGTGTAAAAGGAGTTGGATGTCTATTATAAACAAACCATTGAAAATAGTTTGCTTGGAAAATGGGCAGTTACGGTAATTAGAAAGAAATTTAAAGTAAGAAAAAACATTTTTTCTGTCTTCTACGAATACAAGATATGACAAATGTTTCTCGCATCTCTATTAATAAATGCAACAGAGTGTAATTTTGCAGAATACAATCAACAGAAACAAATAAACATTTACATGCATGTATTCTTTACATGCAATACTGTGCAGACTAAATATATATAAATTTGACAAGAAGATATCCTATTTAATTCGAATAATATGCCATATTACAATAGGTTTGTTCTCGTTACCTACACTTTTGAAAAAGTGCAGATTCTCATTGGTCACTTTAAAATGTCATCCAATAAGAATTTGTACTTTTTGAAAAGTGCAGAAAGTATAGATAACGAGAACAGACCTTGCGAACAACGTGTGCAGTATTACGTACGGCCTCGCCAGTAAATTATTTGAAAAGATTAAAGTTACCAAACCTCAGTGACATAATAGATACTTCAGTCATTTCACAGTGAGTCATGGGTTGATTGTTAAATAACACACTAGGTTAATAATACCGTAGAACTCTGGTTATGCCGGATTTTTATCCTCCATTCATACTCGAACCGCAAGGACCAGGAACGCTCAAAAACATTTTATGAGGGTTCCGCCTCTCGCTTTCTCCCTTTTACTTCGCACGAATGAGCCTCGTTTTTTCCCTAGTCATTTAGAGCTATTGCTCCCGAGTAGAGCTCCCATTCTAGATACGGCACTGTGACATGGTGCTACGGATGGGCCGCTAGCACGCGAATGTCAGTTGTACTTATACGGTGGCAGACTTACCATTAGATAACTCCGGACTTGTCTGACCAGACGGTAACATAGAGCGAATAGAGGTTAGGGAGAAGAAGGGCGAGTGCTAGAGAGTCATACCATAGACAGTAAGGAAGAATAGCCCTGGCATTGACGAGAGGACAGGTCCAGGCGTCTAGGCCACCGTAGTCTCTTGTGTATTGTCGTGCGTCAAAACATATCTGGTTCTACTTATATCCGGAGCGTTCAACCATATGGGAATTTACAAGTACACGAAAGAGGCCGTTAACGTCTGTCGATACGAGCGACAAGTGGCGGGCTTCGTTCAAATAAAATACATAAAAAATAAACGGAAAGAAGAATGCCTGTGGATACTTGGAACTTGCATAATTATACATATATCCAACTTCAGCTGTGACATAGTATCACTGTATATGACATACGAGCGATTTGAGAATAATCCAGGATAACACGTATATTCAAAAGTCATCCTGAACATGTTCTAAAGACAATTTTCTGTACTATTGGGCGATTTGATCACGACTTTCGGACACCACAAATCATCTGGGATTACTACGAGCCAAAGTAACTCGATTTGAAATTTATGTAAATTGGAACAATGTCAATTGTTTTTCCATTCATTAACTTAAATTTAATTAAAACAACACCCGAGCGCTGAGAATATTATTATATATATGCGGTACATTAGTATTCTGTATGAAAGTCTATTAAAAATTCAAAGCCGTCTTTCATCGACGGTCTTTTACTTTAGAAAGTGCAAAGTCTTTAATTACATAAAGGGATCTTTTAATGTTTTTTCTCATTATTTCGGTTCCGCATTTTAATTGCTAAATGTATCGAGGCTCTGCGATGTCAATGGGAATAAAATAGCATTTAAATCCAGGTAATATCATTCAAATGATCGTAACAGCAATTTCATTAAAACTTCCCATCAAGGCTTGATCAGCGTGACGTTACGACCTCGATTTTCATTGAGTATTATTACGCGTGGCTTATTAATTCCTCGTCCTCCGTTCTTACAGGATATTAAGCAGCCCGCCACCCCTCACCGCCATTGCCTAGGAAAGGAACGGCAACCCTGGAAAGTTATTACAACGAAAAACTTCGACTTGAAAATATGAATACACATTCGAAGACGTTAACAAGAAAGTGAATAATCAACTCGAAAATTCTGTACAATCATGTGTAAACGATGAGCATCTCGCCCTAAATGAGGGAGCAATGAAATCGTAAAGTAATCGCGTAAATATTACCATTGACTGTACATTAAAATCAACCATGAAATAAGTACACCATTTAAACCGTACGCAAATAATAACGTATAAATAATGGTGTAAATTAAAAAGTGATACTAATTAATTAACATAAAAAGGAAGTTTAGTTTTGTCAAAATGTCCGAAACCGAAGCTAAGTCGGCGTCACCAGTGCCACCGTCTACGAACACTTTGCCGACGGTGCAGACGCCTGTTGTTCAGATCGCATGCCGAATGCTACGTTCACCGAGTCACGAGAGCGTTACTACCGATTTGTCGTTATTTAGCGTTTCCTCGATCACAAGTGACGTGAAAAGTGGAAACCGATTAGTTGCCTTTAAATCTTACAGTGATATGCAACTAGCAGGTCGTGGACCATCCCCCAATCCGGATAATCGTCAGATTCAAGGCAATAGGTAATAAACATACAATAAGTATAAAAACAGGAAGTTATGACGAAATGACTAATCAGTGAAACATAGTGTTAGGTACGACTGTATTATCATCGTGGATCATTTGTCACGGATGGCTCAATCGAATTCAATGTGCAATTAGTGATAAGATTAACAGCTACACGTGGCTAATGTTATTATTTTTCTTTTAGTATCCTTCGGAGAATACAAGTTTTAAAATCGTACGATGAAGAACAGTCTCGATCGATTGGTCGTTCCGTATTGATAGTGCAATAGAAATGTAAGATTTAGAATTCAGTAAGAATTCGCAGAGAATTTCGAATACGTAATCTAATCGTCGATATTTTTCGTTAGCTACGTTCTTGGTTCAGGAAATTCAGTTTATTAGTGACGTGCGATCGTTAAAACTGCCGGAGCACGTATCGAGCCTTGCGGCTTGTACGTTTCGGTAAATACAGTGTCTGGATGGATACGTATATGTATACCATACATTATATAACGATGGTCTATTCATTAAGGGAGTTTGTCATGACTCAAAGTGTCAATTGCCATTGTAATTAAGGGGACTAATTTAGTTCTGAAAATAATTGTAATATGCTTGATATCAATGCCGGCGATCAATTTTGTACTCGTAAACTGGATCGTGTACTGAGTATACAAATGATAATAGATTACACTGTCAGGATAATATGCTAAAGTTTATGGACGTAATTGCGAGGTGATAATTAATTAATAAGATAATTCTTTGCCATTAGGTCAGCTGACATTCCGGAAATACTGTGGTTCGAGGAGGAAACAGAACTGATCCGCAGCTGCGGCGCTCTGTCTTCTGCATTGGGACTGCAAAAGAGTTTCAGTACCAGTGACGTGTCTCAATTACCAAGTCCAGACGCCTCTGGGCCTCGAGGTCTCCGATCAGCTGTTTCAGCACTAGCCCTAGATTGCGCTCATAGGAATGGTCTTCTTCTGGAACAGGCAAGACTAGATCACGCCTCGAGATCCTGTAGTACCTGGGTTGCAGTGGGGGATATCGCCAGTACTTCTCAATTACCTAGTCCTCATGGTGGTGCTACTCAACAACCACTAGTGACACCACATCCACCACCGATTCCCTTTACCGCCGCCGACCTGGTCAGATCAGTCAACAAGAAGGTTCGGCAGAATTACATTCGTCGAAGGTTAGTTATCATTTTTTATTAAATCTTACAGTAGTAACAACAGACTCGTATAACGTGGCATCTTGCTGCTGTAGATACGGAAGAGTATTGCATAAGTATCATAGCTTTGAATAGGTACAATATTTTGGATCTGTCCATTTGGAAAGCCGGAAGAGATCGCGTGAATAAATATCGTCAAGGTCGATCCTAAGATTCACCGTGAAGTGAAATTGATTTGCTCCGATTGTCGATCGTAACCGAACCAATAGAAAGCTGCTGTGAGAGATCGGCAAGCTAAATAGAAAAATAAAATAGGATGAAGAAATATAAGAATATCTCTTTCGACAGATTGCTGACCACGTACAGAGCACTCGAACGCCTATCCCAGAGTGAATTCAATCTGGACAGACTTGAAGCGGCAGCGTCAGCAGCACAAACGAGTCCAGGAACGACTCTGGCAGTACCTGGAGCACCACCTACTTCCGGTTCCTCGGTTTCTGGTCGAAAGGGAAGAAATCTTCCTCTAACGGTTAGAGACGTCGAGAGAGAACGGGGAAAACAGTTATCTAAATACGAAAGGAACATGATGATCTTTAATTGGCTTCATACTCTGGACGACACGGCCGTCGACAGTCTTCAGTAAAACATCGCCTCAGGATCCTGATGGAGATCCGATGGAACTAGTTCTCGTTTCCTGTGAAAATTGAAGAAGAAAAAACAGCAGAGATATAGCGAAGCACGAGGGCTTCAGAGTCTCCGTCTAATTTCCACTGTTTAGATAATGCACAATTCAACAACGGAAGCTTTCGCGTCGCAGATCCTTCGTAAACACCATATCGTCTTATCGGAGTTACATAGAATTACATTTTATACCTGTTACAACTCTTCAAGATTTCCATTAGCCTGATATTCACCTATAAACAAAGAGACCACTAGATAAATGAAAGAATTTTATTGAACGCTCAATGAGTACCGCGACATTTTCTTTCTTCTTTAATATAAGCTCCAACAAAGCTTCAATCATTTATCGTGTCACGGAATGGCCATCGTCGTTTTTCCTCAAGATATCAACTTTCATGGATAAAACCGGTCTCGTACTGTTCCTTCATAATAGAAAGCTTAATTATAAATTTAAAAAATCAGCAACCGAGAAGATAAAGGCATTAATTTTCAATTAGAAGAAATTTCCAATCACATCGACAATAAACATAGTTGACGAGTAAAAGGGGGAGTAACGGCGCGAGCTACAGGAAAGTAGGCTCTATTAACTGAGTGTACAACCATCAGCTACAGGAAGTCATTGAATCATTATTTATCATTAATATTAGTCGAAGATTACGCATAGAAGGTTTTTGTGCTTCGTACATGTAAATATATTCAGATCTAGATGAATCTAGGTTATTAAATGGTGGCTGGTAGTCCCACGTTTTTCCACGATTAAATCGTATTTTTAAGCTGAGATCTCGTACATGTCCGTTAGTGCGAATGCATCATGTATACATGTATGTACCGAGTGTGAATGCGTAACAGTGCACCCGTGTAAAAGTCTCCAATTTATCTAAATGATCGTGAGAAACCTTTTGCCAGCCTCGTCCCAAACGGAAATGGAGTGTGCCAAGTATAATATCAAGTGTATAATTCTTATCAGAGAACTTGCACCATAGATCGTTACGTTTATCGTGAAATTTGTTTACGATAAAGTTTTATAAGTACAGATTATATTTGTATTATCAGTACGCGTACCTCATCTTAGAGCGAGTCAGTTATCTTTTATTCGTAACAGAGTTCTACAGCACCGGTCTACACGTACAGGCTTCAAAGATGCGTATTACGTACGAATGATAACGAGTGAGCAATTTCCGATTAGGTGTTCATTGTTCGTACCTTAGATGATGTACTCGAGATAGCTATACACTATATAGATATAATATATATTAATTAACACTTTAGAGAATTATTTAAAGAAAAATCAATGTTTGGAGGTGCTAAGAATTGATACGAATTAAGTTCGTCTGATTTTAAAACAGATTGAGAGGCATCCGTCCCTTCTCGTCCAGTGACATTAAAATATATCTTTCCATTGAGCATATCCAATCTCTTTTTAAGTAACGTATAAGTGACATTGTTACATAAGTTACGCGTTGCAAAGCGTACAATTATGTCTGCGCATATATCTTACTCCAGAGATGACAAAATATTGAAAAAAATTACGGCATTATTCAGGTTGTTGGTAAAAAAAATTGTAACTTGTCTCTGATATAATTATTTATACTTTTTTCACTTCGACATGAAGCTTATTGACGAGAATAATTTAAAAAATGAAAATCTTACGTGGACTCATCTACGACAGAGAAATGGTGTCTCGGGGATCTTTTGGTAATTTTCTTAGATCCTTATTCAATTCACGTATCTTCCTACAGATAATGATTCTAACGTAAATAAAGAAAAAAATAGGATTTTAAAGGATTACTGAACTTTGTACTTTGTTACGGCACATTGACACTTTTGTGAACGCGTTTAGCACCCATCTGTAATATATCGATGTTACCATGCGATTGTTATTAATTCTTTGCAATCCTCAAGACACCCTGTATACATGTTAATTATTGTATAAAACATAACATTCAAATCGTAATGCGTGTTCCTATCAGAGCCTTAAATGTTAATGCGTAAACGATTAACAATTTAATAATTGATATAGGTACAGCTATCACAGTTTGTTTCAATAACAATACTTCCGTGTTGTTATTGATACATGAAAATCATCGTTACAAGATAATTGAATTATTGGACTACCGTGTTAACCTTAAAGTTTTTCAAACTGAATAAAAGACACAAGTAGTTTTCTTATTTTTAATATTTTTTTTTTTCATTTCAGTATTACAATCACGGACATCAATACTTACAACTCTTTGTTAACGGATACCTTACATTAGCAGTTAAGTCCTAATAAAAAATACAGAGGATATATATCGTGTACGTTTTCTATAGTGTGAAAAATAAACTCACCACGCCCACAATTTTTCTTTTCTAGAGCGAACAAGTTTTAGAACTCTCCTGGGAATCCAATTAAAAGAGACATTTATGGAATCGAATAGAACAACTGAAGGATGTCGCAATTCAGGTAATTACAGCGTGACTTGATAATGTGCTCCTGAACGAAAGCAGCAGGTGATTCAAATTTATAAAAAATGTAGGAATCAAACAATTTATTTAATCGGACTCTGAACCCGAACTAGCATCTGATTCGTATTCTCCGACGTTGATGGTAAATTTGTACTCTTGATCGCATCCCAGGTAAGCGTCGCTCATGAAGTACAAAGTATAGGAATGTTGACCTGGCGCAGGGGCAACAAAATCTAACTTAACTTTGGCCTTTTGTTGAAGAGTTAACCTTTTGATAGATAACAAAGAATTTGTCTTGGGGTCTCCGATGACGACCCACCAACCCTCTTCTCTCTTCTGTGGGAAGAATGGCGCAACCACCGGTCCTGTCACTTCATCCTCTCTTTCCAATTGAACGACAACGTTAACTGTACCACCACTGCGCAGCTTATCTTTATCTTGAACTTCATAAGACATTTCAATATTAGGATAACGATTGCAGAATTTGGCAACGTCAGCCATTTGCGAATCTGTCAATTGTAGAAGCCTATTCCTGTCATCATCCTCCAATTCCATGACATCAAAGACAGTTTCCACTCCTTTGTCTGTACAGCGTTTTATAGTGTCCCCTGCGAAGTGTGGTAATTGCTTCAAGTACGAATCCTTAGACCACATGGCTTGTGTGACCATTTGAGCCAGTTCCATGGCAGCAACAGCTGGTGCCAACCAACCGGATGAGCTGAGGACATCGACGCAAGCTTGAATCAGGCGTACGGCCTTTCCGAGAACAAGTTCTGTATCCTTCTGTAGTTCAGGACCCAGTTGAATCCTTGATAAATGAGCTTGCAGTAATAGCTGTGCCTTCACGTGTGGATCAGCCATTCTGTTGACTTGTGGAGCATGTGGTAATCTGGCTGCTAAACTTCTCAGCAAATTTTCTTCTCGCTGTCTTACAGGAACGTTCTCGTACTCAGCAGCAGCTGAGATGATCTCCAGCAGACCTCTGATCTTTGTTTTGTTATTTAGAGATAAACTGAATAATTCTATAGTGGCATAATTAATATAGTAGTACGCGGCTATCATGCCAAGATTTAGCGGCAGTGTGTCCATTTCATCTTCAACAGCGACGCATTTGGCTTGTTCCAAATCACTTAGAGTACTCTCGACCAATTCGGATAAGTGGTCTGACAGGTGTCTGTGTGTCACACCCTGTAGACCATAATAATTTGGATTTTGAGTTAATCTTCGATACAAGAAGGTCCAGGTCAAATAATCAACGGCGTCTTGCTTGTTCTCTATAGTTTTTGTTACAATCTCTGCATTGAAGTGATCATGCAGTCTATGATCCAAGTGACTTTCGACGGGTAATGGTTCGTTTAGAAACTTTTTAAAGAAGTCCTTCTTCGAACTCTGACAAAGTAAGACACATTTAGCGTCGTCGTCTTCCAGGGGTCTATTAGCGCGCGAGACCATTTGCAAAACATCGGTTATAGGATAATCCTCGTAAGCGTGCGTTTTCCCGTTATAACACTGAGTATCCATGACAATAACAAGATGAGAACTAATTGACAATCCCCAGCAGAGATCTCGCGTAGCCACTGCCACTTGTATAGCACCGCTGTCAAATAACTGTTCAACGAGATGACGATCATCGGCCGATAGACCTTCATGAAGGTAAGCAACGCCTTGTGATAAAGTCTCCTTCAGAGTTTTGTCGCTCATTCTATCCAAAAATGGTTTAATATCAGCTTCTTCGGCATGGAAAAATTTAGATGGCTGCCCTTCCGCAGCTGTGAATGTGAGCAAGTCGATGGCTGTCAGCCGTGCCTGTCTTCTAGTAGGTACAAAGACTATGGCTGGTTTATGGGGTGCATGACGCAATATAGCATTGTACACTGGTTTCGCCATGGCGGATAGTCTTGATGCATTGTGAGTAATATTTACACCCTGGACGTGAAGTTCCAACGGGATGGGCCTAACGGAAGGATGAAAGTTAAAGGTTGCTGCTGCCGGAGCACCTAGCCACTGTGATGCATCTTTGGCATCTGCCAATGAAGCTGAGAGTGCTACTATCCTGGTTGGTTTATCCAATTGAGAAGAGATGTATCTTGCTCTGGAGCACGCAACTTCCAGTACTGGTCCCTCTTCACCGCCTATCAGCTGTAACTCATCCACAATAAAGAGTTGAATATTTTGTACATTTTTTCTTTGTTTCCATCTACGAGAAAGTACGTCCCATTTGTCTGCTGTTGTAATGATAATCTGTCCTTTAGCCAGAAGCTTCAAATCCGTTCCGGTTTCTCCAGTCAAAAGAACGACTTTGCGACCAAGTTGTTGATTGAATTTAACAAGCCAATCCGCATAAACCAATTCTGCCAAGGCTTCTTTACTGACCATATAGACGCAACGACCTTCAGAATTCTGTGTTAATAAACGCAGAACAGCAAACTCTGCAATAGTAGTCTTACCGGATCCCGTGGGAGCCCCGATAAATACGTTGTCATCGGAATTATACACCGCATTAAATACTTGCGTTTGAATTGGATTGAACTGTGGGAACTTGTCAACGTATAAATTCTCGAACTTAGAATTCCGCAAAGCTGTGATGGGCAAAGGTTGTAGGTCCAATAACTCAGTCGGCGGGAGATTCTTCTCTGGCAAAATCAAATGCCGAAAACTTACTGGAAGTTGAGTCTCAGCGCCAATCCATCTGTCTGACACTACTCTCAGGAAATACTGTGGTGGTAATGGTTCAAAGACTGGTACGAAAAACTTAATAAGATGTTCATCACTCGCGTATTTGGCTTTTAGCAAGAAGAACTCATGATGCAGTATCACTTCAGAATCAACGTCCTCGACTAGTATCCAAAAAGCTTCGGATGCACCGTGAATCTTTTCGTCCCACTGAAAGTCAGGTGTGATGGTGAGTTCAACGCGAAGAGTAGATCTGGTGATAGGTTGAATATGCGTCGACAATTCCAATTTAGGAAACTGGTGGATATACTTGTAAATTGTTTTTCCTAATTTTGGTACTCGAATCAATTCACCGATCTCATTGGGCCCCAGGTCATAGAGACGCTCCCAAGGGAAGTTCTTCTTTTCGATTTTCTTAACAATTTCTTCTGGCATCTTTCTGAATTGTCTCAGTGGAGACATGGACTGCCACATTCTTCGATCTATCATCTTGCACAATGATAAACACTTATCTGCTAACTGAGCCCAACCGCGGAACAACACAATTTCGAAGATTGCTCTCATCAATCGAGATGCTGACTGAGTCACGAAAACCATGTCTGACATTAACGCAAAACCTTCTAGCTTCAGTTGCGAGATATATGCTTGTAAAAGCACGTTAACCTTAGCACTTGGTTCTTCAATGCTTTCCTTTATCGGAATCGGCACTCTCTCCATGAGTTTCTGCAATTCTAATTTCTCTTCCTCGCGGACGTTGATATTCTTGAACTCACTCGACAGCGAAAACACCCTGAATAGTTCTATCTCGCTCAAAGTTCTTTTCAACAGTTGATTGTATGTCGACATAGTTTCGTGGGTGCAGTAATAATGAGAAGCAATCCTTCCCAATTCTGTAGCCTGGAAATTTCCTGACTTCCTGTCGTATTTAATTAAACCACTGCGATCCAATGCAACAGCCGCAGAATGAATACAGTCCGCCCTGTGCATTTCCAGGAGAGGATCCTCCTTAAGCTTGTCATGACTTATTCCATACAGAGTGGGACACCGTAGCATTCTGATGTAGAGATAAGTATAACCGAGCCAAGTGACAGCGTCTCTGATGTTCTGAATGGTACCAAGAACAACCTCAGCATTCAACATGTCAGACATTTTGGTAATTAATTGTGACTCGATAGGAAGTTGTTGATTAAGGAGTGACAAATAGTACTGTAATTCACTGTGATTTGTTATAAGAATACCCTCGCCTTTGGTGTCGTATTGAGGCCGACCAGCACGTCCTAACATTTGCAGAACATCCAAAGCACCAAGTTCAACCCATCTACCTTTTTCAGGATTGTAAACCTGCGTTCCTTTAATTATAACTGTATGAGCTGGTAAATTAACACCCCAAGCCAGAGTAGCCGTGGACACCAGAACTTGTATATGCCTGTCGGCAAATAAATCTTCAACTAGAGTTCTGTCAACTCTCGTCATCCCGGCGTGATGAATAGCGAATCCATAAGGAAGTAAATCCTTGAGTTCTTGATTCTTTACTTGTTCAGCTTCTGTTCTCAGGACTTCCATCGATGCGGAACCTTCCCTTAGAAACTGACCCAGTGTATCTTTCTCCAAGCACATATCGCGGATTGCTCGTGCAGTCTTTCCAGTTTCCTTTCGCGAATGCACAAACACCAGAACTTGATTTCTGCCAGCGTGTTCCATTGTCTTTTCGTACACAATCTCATTCATTACTTGGAAACGTTTGAGGGCTTTCTTCTCAGTTACACCAATGTATTGTTGCTCCAGGGCGACCGGTCTGAAACTGTTGTCGAAATAGAATAGTCCTGTCTCCGGTTTAATTCGTAAAAACGCTGCTACATCTGGGTAATTTGGCAAAGTAGCGGACAGGCCAACCAGTCGCACATCTTCTTGAGTAGTTTCGATATTCCTAATCGTCCTGGCAACCAACGCCTCTAAGACTGGACCTCTTTCGTCGTGTAAAAGATGAATTTCGTCGATTATCACTAGCCGAACGAGCGACGTGAATGTCTTCTCTCCACCTTTTCTTGTAATGATATCCCACTTCTCAGGAGTGCAGACAATTACTTGGGTTGCTGCTATTTGTTCTCGGGTCAACTGGTGATCACCAGTCAACTCGGATACGGTCAAATTGTACGACGCCAGCCTCTTGCCGAAATTACCGACCATCTCTTGTACCAATGAACGCATTGGGGCGACGTAGATTATTTTAAACTCGTCGGCGTTAATAGTACCGTCGGCGTTTATGTGTTTGCCAATCTCACGCATCATACATAACAAAGCAACATTTGTTTTACCAGCACCTGTAGGTGCGCAGAGTAGAAGATTTTCATCGCTCTCCAAAGCTGTATGGTGCAAGCGACTCTGAATCCTGTTTAGTGTCTTGAAGCCCTCAAAGGCAGGCTGGACGTATTTCGGTAGTTGCTCAATAGGAAGCAATTTCTCGTTCTCAGTAAATGGCTTTGGTTTTAAGGCAGGAACGTGAACTTCCTCGTATCTAACATAGGAACAAAACAAAAGTATTAAAAAAGAGATTACTGTGAACTATATTATTTGCAAAAGAACAGAAATACATGATTGTTTTTGAAAGTATCAACACACACCCTTTTCGTTGTTTTCTGAAACTACCATCTGGTAGCTGACATCGTTTATTAGCCATAAAATGACTTCCTTGCGCAAATACTAAATCTTCCAAATCGATTAGGTTCCTAGTACCCTGAACTTGCCCACCAGGTCCACCTTGATCTTCATTTTCTTCTCTCCTTTTACGTTGAGCTCTGGCTTCCATCGTATCATCATTCTCATCGTCACCCTTGCCAGTATCCAGTTGACGTAAGATCTTGGCAAGTGCGGGATCATCGTTCATTTTATTACGTATCTTTTGACGTTCGGATTCCGATTGAGACGACGCCAACATTGTACAATATGCAACTATTAAAAAATTATTAATAATAAGAAACGTAAAAATTCAATATTTATAGGAATATTAGGAATAATTAAACGAATATATATTACTAAATTTTTACTCACTCATGTGCCTATATTTTTTAAGTTGTTTGATGAAATCAAAGCAATCATAACCCAACAAGAGCACAAGTTGATTTTCACAATCTCGATCATCTCCAGCATCCCTCAAAACAGCTAATACTTCAGCAGCTCTTGCTTGTGAAACCATAGCATCATCATATATTCTACTCAGCCTTCGCTGAAGCCAATATGCATCAATATCCAATGGGTGCAAAGTTTTTTCTTTTTTCATTTCCTCGGCACCACCAAGCTGGAGAAAATATTTATTATGTTATGTTAAAGAAGAAAGCAATATTTACAAGTGTTTTTAATTCTATCTATAAATCAATCTACTCACATTTTCAGCATGAATGGCTCTGTCATCATTAGCTTCTTCACCTTCATCACCATCATCATCATTATCTCTTACTTCTCCATAAACATCTTCATCGTCTTCCTCACTACTTTCCTCAAACTGAACATTGATCCCATAGGTTTCGTCAATATTTTCCTCATTAGTGGTACTCTTTTCATCGCTTCCAAAGTCTGTTATTTTCTTTCCTAAATTCACTAATAATGCAAATCTCTCTTCTGCCAATGATCCAAGCAAAAGTTCAGTTTCTTTTTTCTTTTCCTTTTCTTTGAGTCTGTCATTTTTCAATACAGCCAAGACCTCATCAGCAGCACCACAAAGAATATCTCTTGGTTGATCACCCAATGCTTCTTGAATAAAACTCAATAATACTTCATATGTTTGACGTGTTTCTTGAGTCTTTGGACGATATACAATTCCAACCATTTCATCAACACCCTCGGAAAGCAATGTTGCTCCCTTCATTCGTGCAAAATCATATTGTGCTTCATCACGTTTCTGACGCCTGTATAATATGATTATTACATAAGTACTGCACGTCAAAAACAGTTATTATAATAAATGAGAAGGTATGTACATACTTTACTTTACGCTCTTCAGCTTTTCCCGGTTTAGTACGTTGTGCTCTGTCACCCATGCGAGTACCATCAAGTTTGCCCACAAGGGACATAACCTCACCTGTGGCTTCATCTCTGCTACGTCTTTCTATTAACCGAACGTCAGCTTGTAAAACGAGATTGGAATTCTGTAAATACAATATTCATGAAATAGAATCTTCGAAATACGAGAACATTTTGAACTAATACAATTTGTTAACCTAAACGTTTGGAAACGTATGAAAACAAACTGAACATACGGCATAAATGTATCCAATTTTCGTACAAATAGGATAACAATTGAAGTGGAGAATCAGAAAATGTCAGCACAACTTTTTTTTAAAATAATTTAATATATTTTCTTATAATTACCGCTTTATACTCGTACTGGAGCTGTCTCGCTGCAGCATCCGCCATAGTTGCGGCGTCGTAAAAACTGTCATGGGTACTGCCTACCTTCCGTTCATGAATTCAAATGGTGGGAAAGGGGGCAGCTGCGCAAGACCCAATTGGACACAAATGACCTTTTAATCCAAATTTTATCCAGTTTTGAAGAGATGAAAAAGAATTAAGTACGAATGATATCTTATTGTAGTTTATTATATGTGAATTTACATTAGTTTAGGGTAAGACTGATTAGACAACGTTAGGATATAGTTAAACGTTCAAACTTCGGGGAATAGGTGGGTTAGTGGATAAATATTTCGCCTGAATAATTGAATAAAGCATTAAATGTTTGAAAAGGCTCTGTTAGATAAAGATAGCTTATGATATCTTTGAATGACCGATGGAAGATCGCTCCAGAAGCAAAAATTTGTTTTATGTCCAATTGAATCTGTGCACAACTTGGCATCACTCAATTCAAACACCCTGTGTTCCCGATATAAGGGATATTTTCACTAGTATGACAATGACGTCACTTCACGGTATACCATAAGACGTCTTTTTCACAGTACGGAAAGCTTATATTGGAACCACGATCTTGTATACAAGATCGTGATATTGGAACTAATCGGAACACAGCAATAAAACGACTCGAAACAATACGGGATCAATGCATTTAAATAGTTAATGAAAATGAAAATAAACTATAATTGGTAAGTATAATATTAAAGCAAATTGCTGATACAAAATCTTATTTTTATCAATGAATTTCTTAAATAAGAATGATTAATTGAGAATAAGATTTATAAACATGTTCCAAAATAAATTATAACTAATGATAGGGTTGAGAAAAACTCGAACATGGACTACATATCCTTCGTTTTATTCTTAGAAAACGCAATGCAAACATGTTTCTCAAAGGTGACAATGTTAATGAAGGAACACAATACTTTTTAAATTTAAGTAAGATTGAAGTAACTGTCTTGACAATACATAATGAAGAATATAGATGAAATAATTACAGAGTCTGAACTAAAAACAGTACCCCCACGAGTATAATACTTATATTAGTAAGAAGTAAGGTAGCCGAACTAGAACAAGTTTGCACATGCTGGAACAGTTCTTTGTAGGCAAGTACAGATTTAATGGTTGAAGAAGTACTCTCAAGTCCGCTGGTAGAATCCTTGAAAAGAAGATCTTTGGTTCCATTGAATGGACCATAGACATGGATTGGCCTGAGAACGTTAGTACGATAACCCAACCAGTCTTCGATCTGCAGTAATGCTAATGTAATATCAGTAAGCTTCACTCTTGCATCCTGTTCATCAGATTTCCGTCCAACCATCTATGAAACATTATAAGTAATCAAAATAATTACTATAGTGTCATATTTTGAACTAAAATCAGTAACTCCAAGAAAATTATATTACCTCACTGTCGATTGTTACTGAAAGGGCACACTGATCATCTACATTAAATCCTGTGTAAAGAGCTAAGCTACTATTTTTGCAGAGAACACGATAATGGCTGGCATTAATGAGTCCTTGTTCAATATACGCTAAAGTGAAAAAAATAACATTATCTTCAGTGATAATAAATCATTTTTAAGAGATAAAAACTTCTCTGGTTTTAGTAATTAGCAAATTTACCATTCAAATTCTTTGCTTCGATGAAAGCAATATCTCCAGCTGTACTTTTTAGACATTCCAAAGCACCTTTATCCCCATAATAGATATTACTACTATTCGCCGAGCATGTTGCATTATTATTTTCAAGAGGACAAAGTGAACATAATGTAGAACCAGCACTTGAAGTCAAAGAGCTATTCAAGTGATCTCTATCACGGAATCCAGGAGTACAAGCTCCTGATAAAAAATCTGCCACAATGGTAGCATAATCGCAGGATTCAGATAAAACTCCATTTGTACGTGCAGTGTTGATGAAGCTCAACCAAGCAATGCCTCCATATTCAGGGAAACAAGCAGTTCTCTTTGATAAAGCAGCAAAGCTAGACACATTGTAACTTGAGCCTTCTCGCACAACGGCAATAACCACACTATTGCGATCAGTTTCAGTTTCAGTATAGAGTACTGTCGTTAAGTTAAATACCCTGCAGCAATAGAAAAACATTATTATTATATATGCTTCTGTAAAATATGGCAGATATGGAAGTCATTTTTTACACTTACTGTCTTGCTAAGTGTCCGTAATTTGAGTCAATAGTAATGATATCAGCCTTATGATCAGCGATGTCATGGAAACAATGGAATGTAGAATTAGTTTGATCACATGAAATCTGTGGTTCTATGCCATGAGTTACCGCAGCCTTAGCAATCCAGTTACACTTGTTTGTCTCTAAGGTACTTATTGTACACCAACGAATGGTATTGCCACAAGAGGAAGTTGGGAAGCTCACTTCTCTTCCTTTTCTAAGATATGTTTCAAAAGAAGTGTATTCAGTGAAAAAATTGGGAACGGCATCTTGTTGGATAATACTCCTTAATGCCGTGGTCCAATCTTCTGCACTTCGTGTTGGTTTCAACCAATTTTTCAATCCTTCAAGTAAGGACGATGCTCGATCACTGTAACAAAAGATAATTGTAATTTATCTAAACAACAATATTTGCGATATTACATACTCTCTAACAGCAATAGCACTCCAAGGCTGCTTGACCCAAGCACACGGGTTTGATGTCGTCAAAGGCTGAACAGTCCCATTAGGACATAAAAATTGGTATGAACTGGCAGTCATGTTCGCTATAATCGCTGCCGGAGAATCCAACTAGAATTTATTTTCATATGTATAAATATTATTTTCCTTATTATTTATATTTTCTCATTCTATGCATGTTAAGCGTCTTATACCGCAAAGTACTGTCGAACATAGTTCAAGGCAACATAAGCAACTTTTCCGCGTCCTGAAGTCAAACAATCCAATGCTCCAGTGTGTCCATGGTTATCCATATTTCTATACGTACATGATGAAGAGGTGTCACAGAGAGAACACAAGTCAGGATATTTATTCTCTAAAAATGTAATATTCGATTATAGACATATATTAAAAATTTTCAATTTATCAAAAGAAATGGAAGTACTGCTTACTCAATTCTGTAGTATATGCATTATCGGACACCCATTCCCCAGGTCGACACGCTTTGCCAAAGAAATTTTGTAGATTCATCGCTTCATTCTCAGCAGTTGTCATGCTATCACGGCAAGTAGATCCATAGACTTTTTTCTCAAAATATTTCAGGATATAATTATTCCACATTTGAGCCTTGCTGAAACCGGGATGACACAAACCACCATTCTGGAGACCATTGAAGTTTCCTTCAACGGAATTGTAAGTCGTTGGTACAACAGCAACCGATTGGAATTCAAACTCCTCTATATAAAGAAAAAAGAAGTACGATTACCCTTTAAAATATAAAATATTTTGAAAAACTCACCGATTATTTTGTCTTTGTGCCTTAATTGTGAGATCAGTTGGAGTCCCGTGGGATAAAATTGATGTGCAAGAAGAAGCTCTTCGGCAGTAAAGACACCGAAATCTGCATCTCCTCTACTCAGCTTTATAGCGCAATCAGCGCTATCCTCTACTCGAAGACAAGATACCTGACTTTCTCCACGTTGTAGCGAATAGCAGGTATTATCACTAATAGATTGCGGTGCACAAAGTCGGTCTGACAGTTGAAAAAATTCATGCCATGAAAAAATAACAATTAGTTTTATTATTTAAATCATTATGCTAGTTTGATTTATTTATTGAATTATAAAAAATAACTAATGTCTTCATGTATTTTTTAGACATTGAATAAGGCATTAATATTTAAATAAACTACATAAATATATAGTTTAACAATAACTGGGGCGTTGCCTTGACAGCGAGGATAAGCTTCTTTAAGTACTATCTCTTTTAATCCCTTCACTGGCATCGATGCAATAGTGCGCACATCGTTTAACTTTTTACCAGCCAATAATATTATAAGGGAACTCGGTACTACGAAGTTTTTCGAGTCGCAGAATATGAATTTGAGGTAAAAATAACAAAATTCAAAATAGTTGATCCAACTATGCGACCTCAAATTTTGAAAATTTCAAAAAATTCGTGGATTCCCATGAAATTGGATATTAGGAAAAAATATATGGAAAAATCTATAAAAACTTATAAAGGTACTTTTAAAAAATGTGAAAATTATTAAAAATAAAAAAGGTAGAGAACGGAGTGTAAAACCCTACCGTCGCAGCCTCCCTGTGGCACATTCTGGGTATGTGAATATGAATTCACTAGCTAATACCGGAGGAGAGAAAGAGCACACGAGTAACTCTCACAAAAAGCGTTCTTAAGAGTTTAAATGAACCATTTTGAATTTTGTATTTCTAACCCCAAATTCGTATTCAGCGACCCAAAAAAATCCTAGCACCGAATTTCATGACTTGCCAATTTTGATAATAGTTAAATCAGACTCTAGAAATAACGGCCAGTCATTAGAAAAACATACAAGTTCAATGATGTCACGATTTCCATCAATTGATAAATATTTAATTGTCGCGGTTTGTCCTATGACGTTGACGTTTTATTGCAGCTGATAAGTAATCACGTCGTCATAAAAGACGTTTAACAAGCATTATGCAAAATAAGCTTAATATATACAATAATATACGACCAAGACGATAAGACCAGGTTGAACCTGAATTTAATAATGTCGAATATTTTATCAACATCCAATGCAATTTTACATTTTTTATAATTTTAGTCTTGATTATAATTTAAAAATAGATAACACTTTTATCTTATAAAGATAAAAGAAGATTAATTATACCCAGTAAACCTGTGATTTCGCTGGGATATCTGATATGTCAGAAAAAGTTACACTTTATCAAGTCCTAATATATGTACGAATTAATTTAATTTATAGCAATTTTGCAACGTCGAAAGAACGTTTGAAATTTGCTCACGTTTTAAAATTACACAAAATATATTATAAACATTAATCAAATATATGCGGCACGAAATCAGCATATCTGGAATAGTCGACCGCAGGAGAATCCCAGAGGACACGGACTTTCACAAGGATGTTCAAAGAACATTCGCCAGGCTTCTATACTTCCACTTCGGAGGTCTATGCTACTTTCATGTTATTTTTTTGCGGACATTCGACCCAAAGGAACTCCGTTGGACATTTTTTGAACCTGCACATCTTCGTTATAAGAAGATAGTCATAAAGGAAGGAAAGAAAGCAAGGTTTTTGGAACATCGCGGTGAAAGTCCGCGATTTCTCTGCGATCGACTTGCGTTTGTTGGATAGTATATTACATTCCTTCACGATCTTTGGTTTCGAGATAAGATTTCATATAACTGATTAATATAATCACGCAAGCAAAAGTATGACCGAACAATTGTCTTTTCACAATTTAGTGTATTAGCCATTTGATTTTACAATGATAAACTATATTTTCATTAGTACAAAGTAACGTAGTTTACATTTCATTCTATCGCTATAGAAAAATTCCACAATATAATATGAATAATAAAGAATAGATTTCACAACATTTGTTACCATAAATAATAGTATAGCACATTACTCCTATCCGACATAGCAGAAATGTTCAATGAACGTTCCTAGGACGTCCCTAGGACTGCTAAGAGGAACATCCAATAGATGTCCTGCAGTTGTTCATAGAATATTTATGCTGTGTGGGATACAAAAATTCAAAAACTTAAAAAAAACACACTTCTAAATGGCATTATTTTATCTTCGAAATATTTAATCTTCGTTATTCAAAGGTGAATATTTTTAAATTACCTATTCACTGCCTTACCCGAACGCGTAATTGATCCTATCGGAATAATATTTCAGGTAATATAATAAATTGCAAAATACATTTTTAAGACTTCAACAAACAATTAAACTAACACTTACGAGCGGTACCTTTTTATTAAATTCCAAAAAGAGATACTCACATCGCTCTTGTGCACTCACACTTGCCACAAAGAAAAACAAGAAAATCATATTCCTCATTTTCTATCCACAGCCTGAGATCGACCTAGTAGTTCCCTGAGTATTCGAGCAAACGACTGAAGGAAATGTATTTTTCGATATATAGATTGATTTGAAACTAGGCGTGCCGCTCAACTCTTTGCTTCAGATAATGTGATGATAACGCGCGCGCTCACACCCTGAGCATACACAGGACACATCAGATTACCTACCTACGTATGGACAGATAAAGCCATACGCTATACGATACTCGGTATCCACTTTCCGGATCCTCGTCATTCCATTTACGTAGCCGCATGAAAAATCACACTTGAGATCAATGAACAGTCTTTTCCTCGAACATAAACATTTGTCTGCGGCATGATGAGTAATACAAGGAAGTTTATAAAGTTAATACAAGTAGATGTGATAAAATCATAAGGCAATGGAAAATCGATGGAATCAGTAATATGTCAATGTATTCATAAATAGCTCTTATAGAAAATAATTATTGGAATATAATAGTGTTTAGTATCAAAGGGATTAGCAATGATGTTACTGGAATTCAATAATACAGTAAATATAATTTATCGAAAATATATTTTACGTAAACGTTGTTATTGATTATTTCTAAACATTATATTTAACTTGATCTGCACCACACTAAAGTTTAATTAAAAAAAAATGAGTACTATTCATACCACTGATCACTACTGAATAGCATAAACAGTAGTCAAAGGAGTACTCACAGGAGTGCTCGCGTCAGAACTAATAATGTAGTTATTTTCCGTAAGAGGATCTATACACGTATAGGGTTAATCGCGACAAATGCACCACCTGAAGGTAGTTATACCATAGAAATTAAATGGACAGACTACCTTTAGGTGCTAAAACTCTAATTTTCTTTACTCTTTGACTAATTTTAATTCTAAACTAAAGAATATCTAATAAAGTAGCTGGGAACGCACCTGGTTTAATCGATAATCATTGTAAAAAAAAGTATTTTGCTCAATGATTTTCATATTATTTGTTACTATTTTGTTTATAGGTTTTTTCGCGTAGTATTAAATTATTTAACAAGTACATCACGTTACGACATATGTATATGTCGCAAATTTGTATATTTATCAAATTTAACTATTTTACCGACGCCACATTTATTTTGCCGTTTGAATAAAAAATTTGAACTTTTGATTCGAAATCAACGACTCAAAAAAAAAACGGTAATAAGTTTTATATAGTGACAGTAGTAATTATCAAATTCTTTAAAATGCACATGTGTGTCATTACCACTTCTGGTACTATTTTTCTGTGCATATACAGTAACGTCCAATTGAAGTGCAGCATTTGAATTTTTGACTATTTCTGTGAAATTATGACCGATTTCGAAAAACCAAAGATATATTATTTACGAAATTTCCTTCCCGTTTGAATGGTAATGGTTTTATCCCGATCGGAGGACTACTACCCTACCACGCGCGCCAAGCAATTGTCCCCCGAGCGCCTCGAGCGGAACTCGCAATATTTAGGCATTTTTTCAAATGAAAAATTTAACCCCTTAGCAAACTCATTTTTGGACGTTTAAAAGCGCATTTTAATCCTTGAAATCTCAGCTACAACGTGGAATAAATATGAAACTTCTCTTTCATCGCATTCCTAATGAAAAATGGCGGCGAAGCTTCCGGCGCGCTTGCGATGTCTCGAGATCTCCATCACGGGATCATCTCCGAGAATAATAATTTCGTGAGAATCTGCAGTATCAGTAAAGATGATATCACGCAGAAACTGGACCAGATTAGCCGGCACGTTCGGAAGTTATGGCCAATTAAGTGTTTTCACTTCAAGGGGGTGTAGCTCCCCCTAGAGTGATGCTACAGGGATTCAATGGGAGTGTTTTTTGACTGCCGAAAGATGTTCTTATTCGTGTCATAATTATAAATATGAATTTCCTTCCAGAACTGCTAGTTCACGCACTTTTCAAAAAGTCCCAAAATGCACTATTTCACTCCAACCCCTGAAGGAAATGGTAAAACTTTCTATTCTATTCTAATTCTATTCTAATTCGTTTCTATTCTAAAAACGGAAAAAACTTTTAAAATTCGGACTCTAGAAAGCGGACTACTGCTGAGTCCTGGTTTAACTATTTCAAGACAGGTCGAATATTCTTACAAGCGACCATCTCTTCTACATGCTATGATTCCTATACAGATCAATGGAACTTTTGGTATTTGGAAATGATACTACCAACATCTAAGCCGTTCGGTTATTTTTTGTATCCGAACGGGATAAAACCTTTATCGTTCAAACGGTAAGGAAATTTCCTAAACAATGTATCTTTGGTTTTTCGAAATCGGTCATAATTTCACAGAAATATACAAAAATTCAAGTGTTGCACTTCAATTGGACGTTACTGTATGTATACGTTATTACCGTTGAACACGTTAAGTATATTTAAATGATAATTTCAGTAGTACAAAAGATATCACTAATTCGAGATAACGCTAAGTTTTATACTTAACATAATGAATGACATTTTCAGTAAAATTACATTATCATGAGAATACTGTGATAATTACCTATTCCCTACAGAATTCTCAACGGATGATGCAATGAATAATTCTACTCCATTATGATTTCCGTATATAAATGCACATCTTATATTCATAATGTAGTACATAGAAAGATGTATACACTTCTAATTTTTTTCTACACAACTTTAGGTATCCATTTTTATTTCTCTATCAAAATTCGTATCACCTACAAAGTCACGATTCGTTCCTGGTAAAAAGTCGATATCATATCAAATTTCTATAAGCTCCAAGAATCAAATATTGCACAAGCACACTCAAACACTCAATATCACGAGTCATAACGTATAGATTCAAAAGACCTTAGACACGTAGGACCACGTAACGTTCTTACTTCGAGTCTCTTATCTAATCCTACACCAAAAAATTTACCAGCAGATGGACGGATTCCGCAACTGCGTCAATATTTGCTGATAACCAATGACATTCGACATTGACAATATTACAAGAAATGTATAATTTTCCTTGACTCGCCACAGGCTACGAGAACGTCTCAGTATATGGAGAAATTGCAAAACCTGAAGTACAGCACTTCATTTGCGTCGATGGATCCAGAATATCACTTAGCGACGTATGCAATGGAAAACCGGAATGCCCAGATTCTTCGGACGAACTTAGAAAGCTGTGCCAGCACGTTGTGTAAGAGACAAAGATTAGTATTTTCTTTTAAATTTACCAAAGTCAAAGTATCTTTTCAGGTGTCCAACTTCTATGTATCGCTGTGCCTACGGTGCTTGCGTTTCCCGAGATTCCAGGTGCGATGGTCTTCAGGATTGTACTGATGGCAGCGACGAGCTCCATTGCCAAGTAACTGAAATTTGCTCGGATCGTGAATTTCAGTGTGTCAATTCTACCGAGTGCATTAGTCTGTCAAAAATCTGCAATGGTAAGATGATTGCATCGCAAGTATCCTGACACTAACTTCACTTATTCATTGACCCGATTTAACAACAGGATATCCAGACTGTTTGGATAGTAGCGATGAAAGCAGTATACTGTGTAACGAATATCCTTGTCCTATGCACACGTATCATTGCCTCTATGGAGGATGCGTACACCAGGAAGTAATATGTGATGGTATCAAGGATTGCATTGATGGCTCGGATGAGAATGATGCAGTGTGTGCAGCAATCAACTGTGTGGGAGATGAGTGTCAAAATTATAAATGCAGGTTAGAATAATAGACAATCACATATACTTAATAGGTCTGTTCTCGTTACCTAGGCTATCTGCATTTTTCAAAAAGTGCAATTTCTTATTGGATAATATTTCTAAGTAACCAATGAGAATCTACACTTTTTTAAAAGTGCAGACAGTGTAGGTAACGAGAACAGACCTATTGATTGAAATCAAAATTTGGTAAAAAATTATTTTAAATTACAGAGACGGAGAATTCAGCTGTGACAGCCAAGGACAGTGTTTACCAGAAAGTAAAGTTTGCGATGGAGTCCATCAGTGTAGAGACGGTTCTGATGAGAATTCGAAAATGTGCAAGTCGCGGGAGTAAGTACAAATTTTGTTTATTTTTTTCTCTACAATTATATTAATTAAAATGTACACAAGTTGTCCGCAGGATTGGTTCAGATGTGCGTACGGTGGATGCATTTCGAAGAATCTTACGTGCAATCTACAGCCCAACTGTTATGACTGGAGCGACGAAGAGGAGACAATCTGCGGCGTGTCTTTACCAGAGGGAGCTTGTCGTTTACCTCCAGCCCAACCAGGAACACATTATACCGTTGTAAATTGTCCCGAGTGTCGACCTGGTGACGTTGTGGCAGAACTGACACGATTGGACTATACGTGTGACGTGGAGGGTTCGTTGGAAGGTTCTAGTAGCATTTATTGTCAAGATAATACGTGGCTTCCATCCGTCCCTACTTGTCCCACAGGTATAATATTTTTTAGAATATTTTTGTGATCTAGATCTAATTATATCTTTATCGCAAGGTACCGACACGATAACGTGTCCCCCGGTGGAATCGGGGGGTGTAATTAAACGCTGTGAAGCAAAGTGGGGACCTCATCAAGGTTGGATCTCGTGTGAGTCACCGGTTCCAGTTGGTACGCAAGTCACTTTAGAATGTCCAGCTTATTACGAACGCGTGAAGGGCGTTACTAGGGTCACGTGTCTTCACGATGGTACCTGGAGCCAGTTGCCATTGAGCTGTAATCCAATTTGCGGAAGAAGAGAATCTTCAGGTTTCAGTTGTAATTGAGATAAAGTATGACTAAATTATTTTCTCTCTAATAGTTAATATTATTTTAGTTGCTGCGTTGATAGTCAAAGGCTGGGAAGTAGTACCTGATGAATCTTTACCATGGCATGCTACATTATTTTCTCACGATGATGGGAAATGGGACTTCTTCTGCGGCGGTACTCTGATAGCAGAGCGCGTTGTACTTACTGCTGGTCATTGCGTATGGAAGACGTCAGTGGATACCATTAAAGTAGCTTTAGCTGCTTATTCGAGTAATTTCAGTAATCTAGGAGGAGATGCTCAAATTCTGAACGTGGAAAGGATTGAGGTACAGGATTCGTATCAGGATCACGAAGGAAATTATGGCTCGGACTTAGCGCTATTGATTCTCAATAAACCACCTGTTATCAACTCCGTTATTAGTCCGGCCTGTATAGACTGGATAAACACGCAGGATGTATCTCAGAGAATTGGTGACATTGGATTAGTTACTGGTAATAAATTATATTTATACTTATTTGATAACAGCATTAATAAAAAGTACTATTAACGCAGGCATGGGAGTTACGGAGAACGACACGTATAGTTCCATTTTGAGAGTAACGACAGTTCAATTAGTCTCCGATGAGATGTGTCGTGAGAAGCAAAAAAGAGATTTTCGAAAATACTTGACCTACACTTCCTTTTGTGCTGGTTGGGGCAATGGAACTAGTGTTTGTAATGGAGACAGTGGAGGTGGTTTAGTTTTGCAAAAGCCAAATTCAACATTTTGGGAAGTTCATGGTGTAGTGTCTATCAGTCCTCGTCGACCTGGAACAAGTTTTTGTGATCCGATGTTTTATACAGTTTTTACAAAGGTAACGCCAATTTTTATATCGCACGGGAAACTTTGACAATTGAATAATACACAATGATATTGTACAATTACAGGTTTCAGTATACCGTACGTGGATCAAGCAAATCTTAAACACAGTTGCAATCGTTGGACCACCCGATATGAAGCTGAAACCAAATACGGATATCGTGAACATGGATTCAGTAGTTTGATTGATATTAATAAATAAGTTCAAACTAAACAGATCGTCTCTTATTTATTTAATATCAACAAATAAAACACTTATTGCGTAATATCTATACAATTTTATTACTTTCTTGCAAAAAGACCTTGAAGAGTTTATTAATGTCTAATAATGTCAGTAATTCACACTAGTTCGACAAAATCAGGACACAGGAAGAGCACTGACTTGGGTGTAAAAAACCAGATATCTCTGTTTTATATTTGTTAAAAATTTTCATAGGTTAAGTGTCTCTTTGTATTAAAGGGGTTATCGCGAGATAATGAAGGCGTAAGAAGTTCAGTGATAATTGTACAAGAAGGCTCGGACGTTCAAAATGTTCCAGAATCCATCGAAATTCTAGAATTCACGGGTCACGATAATATTAGCATAACACCAAGTTACATGGAGTTCAGAGATGCCAGTGAAGGAACCACATATCGCCAATTAATGATTATTCAAAATACAGGCAACAAGCCAGCTCTTATTAGAATCTGCGCACCAAATTCTATAGTGAGTTTACCTTTATTCTCCACCGTTGCCATAATCCCGAGCCCCATAAACTCCTTTTGCAGGCTTTTAAAATTCGGACTCTAGAAAGCGGAGTACTGCTGAGTCCTGGTTTAACTATTTCAAGACAGGTCGAATATTCTTACAAGCGACCATCTCTTCTACATGCTATGATTCCTATACAGATCAATGGAACTTTTGTAGATTATCATGTAGTCTGCAGCTTAGCTACTGAATGCATTTCCATGCAGCCATCGTGTATTGATTTTGGAATAGTGGATATTGGTTGCTCGTCCGGTGTAAAGATACTGACTATTATGAACAATGGTGGTAAAAGTACCAGGTGATACTACCGACATACCAAAGCCATGAAAACAGGACTACTTGAGTATTTATAAATTTTATAGATTTTCAGTCGATTTGGGTAAAAATGATTTAGAGATTAACGTCAAACCGACGCGCGGAGTAGTAAGATTATACAGCCATATAGAACTACGGGTGGAACTGATTGGGACTAAGGAAGGAACATTTTATAGTGAATTTTGGTGAGAAAGTTATTTTATTCGTTAATAATACATATATACATCAATTTCTCTTTACAGGATCAAATCGACTCCAAATGTACGCATTCCGATAAGAGTCAATATCATAATTCCTCGGCTAGTCGTATATCATTTGAATATGACTGGAGACTTCACTTTGATTGACTTTTCTCCGACTTTCATGAACACGGAAAACTATAATACATTAGTACTGCGAAATCTGTCCTCCCAAATAACGAGCTTCGTCGTTCTAGGCGAGGTGGACAATGAATTGTTTTCAATTAAGGTGATCTGCAGATCTATTTCTTGTTCTGTATATTACAGATATTTCATATCTACTTTAAATAATTGTCCTCAAAAGACTATCAGTGCCAAGACTCAACCGGCCTATCGAGCCTTCAAAATTTATCCGACGGAAGGACGTATGCAGCCCTTCGAAGGAATAGTCTTCAGAATAGTGTAAGACCTTGTATATCGATAATTAATTTAAAAAAAAAAAGTATATACTCGCTACCCCAATTCTATTAATTTAGTTTCTCCCCAACGCCTAAGTTAATGCATCAGACTCGGCATTTAAAAACCACCGAGTGTCAAGATTTCATGGTCTTCATTCGTATTCTAAGAGTACATTGTACCGAGGTAGCAGACGTGATAAGTGCGTATAACGAATTGACATTAAAAAATCAACTTTTATATAAATTTTCATGAAATTTCTCTTATTGCATTGTATTAACAGAGGCTGATGCAGAAAAGGATTCAAACGTCGAAGAATCGTTTCAAAACATTTATATGCGTATGTATATCGCAGCTCTGCTGTATACAGTATACAAATTTATTTACATTTTTAGCACATCCATCGTCCTCGGTGCGCAGCACTATTTCTTTAAAGAAGACACCTTCTCAGTCTTCTTTTCAAGAAACAGTGAGGCTGTGTCTCTATGGCGAAGTCGAAAAACCGCGATTAACATTTACACCCGATGAACTTCACTTGGAAACATTAACCATTGGAGAAATTGCCGATCGTGTCATTTGTATACGAAATTCATCGATACACTTACCTATATTGTATCGCTTCGTCAATCAGCATAGCGTCCATTGTACGCCAAAGAGCAGTAGTATAAGACCGACCAAATCCATAGAAGTTCGAATCACGATTCAGGGAAAATTCAATAGTAAAGATATATTGATATAATATAAATACCTTATATCATGATATACTTATTTAATTTCTCTTTTTTTTTATCGCAGCCACCTCGCCGCTGACTTTATCATTTGAATTAATGGGGGAAACAAAAAATGGATCCGGAGGTAAAATCAAAAAGTATGTGACAATTGATACATCGACTGTGCCGTGTTTTGTACACCATATCAACATTCCTAAGATGAAGTCAAAAACAAAATATACTATGGGTAAATTGGATGCAAAATTTTATAAGACAAGATATGAGGACGTTATTGGATTAACAGAATATTTTACAATATTGCTTTAGGTTTATTATCGTTGAAAACGAACAAAGCCGTATCCTCTGTTCAAGCTAATTCTAATAAATTGTTAGATGGTAAAAGTGCGAATCAAGTATCCGGCGGAACATCTGCTCGTTTGAACGATACTCAGAAATCCCTGAAACCATATAAAAAGTCATCGACGGTATCTTCCGAAGAATTGAAATACCTGCCAGGTGAAAATCTCGCGGAAACTTATTCTCCCGAGGAAATGGCACGTAAGATAAAAGAAAGAGATTACTGGGCTAAGTACCTGCGCACCGTTCAAACACAAAAAAAATCAATTTTGAGAAAAAACATGCTAGAAACGTACAGCTACGATGACTTGATTTGTGGTGTTGTTGGAATTCCAAGGTATCGAATAGAATCGGTAGCTCAGAAAATATCAAAGGCAGAAAATGAAAAATTGATAGCTAAAGCCAAGAATGAGATTCTGGTGCCCTTATCTCCAATTCAAATATATAACGTGAAGGTATCACCAACGATATTCTCATATGGGCAGGTATGCATTGTCATTTTTAAATATAAGTAATATTTTTTTTTTTTTCTATTCACAACGATCAACTATTTTTTCTCTATTTAGGTAGCACCGAAGAGTATGAACTATCGTGAACTGACGATAGAAAATAGAAATCAATTTCCAATTATGGTCCGTCTGACTTGTGCCAATAAATGTATTCGTTTCCCAAACGGAAGCAGGATGATTCTGCGTCCGGGATCTCTTGAGAAAAATTTGATCGAGTATCGAGCACAGGAAGTTGGAAAATTTAACACATACATTGGCTACGCAATAAACGACAATCATTTCTATCAGCTGGCAATTACAGCGGATGTAGTTTACAAATACTTGACTTTAGGAACGCGCGAGATTGTCTTTGGCCAGGGCTATCTACCAGAAGAAACATACCAACCCACTGTGAGTTTCGTGCAAATCAGAAATAAATTGGATGCCAGAACAACGTTTAGGTAAATCATCCGAAGAAAAATTGAATGAACAATGGTCACATGGAACAAAGTCACTGTGGTTCAACTTGTTAAAAATGTCTAGATGGCAAGTTCCTGCAGCAGCCAGTTTTTCGGTGGAACCGTCTTTTGGTACAGTTCGTGGGAACCGTAGTTTACTCGTCGGTGTAAATTACGAACCGAACGCTGCTAAGTCGCATCAGGCCGAAGTGACAATGAGCAGCGAGGGTGGAAATTATTCGTCCCTAAAATTGGATACCATTTTGTCATCTCCCAATGTTGCCTTCATAAACGATACTTTGAATTTCGGCAAAATACCTTTGAACATAACGACTACAGGTATCGGTGTGCTTCACAACGCAGAATTCACTGAAGTTATGTACGAAGTGAATGTTCTGTCTCTAATTTATGGATGTGAAGTTTATCCCGATCATGGAACAATTCCACCACGTGGAATTGCCACTTTGGAAGTGCGTGCTTGGCATACTATATAATTGTCACGCTTAATAAGACCTGTTACTTTAAATTCTTTAGGTTCGATTGAAGTTGGATGCTTGCTTACGATTTTCAGTAAACGTCCACGTGATGGTACAAAAGTGCCTCAAGTTGCAATTAAAGTTAAATGGTGAAGTAAACTTTCCAATGCTAAAGTTCTCACCGGAAGTCATTGAAATGGGCCGCGTCAGTGCTGATGCTTTTCAGATACATCTTATAACTGTTGCGAATGTTGGAACAGCAACTGCAAAGATACAATTTCTCGTAACCGAGTATCCTGAATTTTGTGTAGCTCTATCACCTACAGTCAATGATCCAGGAATAGGTATGTTGAATTTTTGTAAAATTTTTTAATTTACAAAAATGCTAATTAACATTATTTTTAGGTTCAAAGTCCATAACGATTGCACCTTCTGACACGGTTGAATTTTACTTGCGTTTCGTTCCCATTGATTTGGCTAGCTATGCTTTCTATTTGCCAATAATGATAAACGAATTGCTGGGACCCATACTCATGGAAAATCAGAGAATGTACACACCTTATGACTTCCTGAAACCACGTGAGGAACATTACAGTAATATTTCTGGAATCGACTTGATAAGCTTTCCTCGGACACTACCAACAATATACATTGATTGTACTGTTGCCGGACACGTTATATCCTTCAGCAAGCTTGTGTTCCATTTTAATGTCACTACCAATCAGGTTTGTGTTATACAAGATTATTACTAAGATTTATCTAATCTTTCTCAAAATAAAATGATCATTTGACGATAACCATAAAGGATGAGTTGTGCGTATTTAACAATACTGACCGAGAAACATCATTCATCATACGAATTGATGATTTTCACACGATGAATTGTCCGTTTACTATAAAATGGATCAATGGCGTAGAATCAACTATGACCGACCTATGTATCATTTGCAAATTACAACCTGCCGAAAAGACCATCTTTAAAATAGAATTTGTACCAAGTCAGCGTGGTCGATTTAGTCTAGAAGCTCCAATATTTGTCAAAGGAGAATTGGAAGGGAACATGTTCAATTGCCTTCAACTGTACGGTGATAACCCGATATCCAGCATCGATTCTGATACATGTGAAATTTACTTCTTCCCAATTCCTTTGAAAAACGAAGCAGAGGAAAAGATAACCCTCACGTTCTCGCACTACAAGAGTACCGTAAATGTCGTAGCCAGTATATTGGCACCTATAAAATGTAGTGGAATAATGAAAGAAAATACCCTTAAGATATTATTTCCCAATGGCAACACCATATCTGGCACACGCAGGTGATTTAAGTAGAGATCAAAATATTGTGTAATCTCATTCTAACTTAAAAAAAAAAAAAAAAAAAAAAAGTTT
>NW_014333226.1:530305-587261 GCF_000341935.2 Cephus cinctus | reverse complement strand
AAAAAAAAAAAAAAAAAAAAAAACGTTTGGCTGTAATCAGATCCGAGAACATAGAAACCATTATAACGTTTAAAAGCGAAGAACCCGTTTCATTGTGTACGAGGATAGAATTTCATGATGACAAGAATCTATCTTATTATTCCATAATGATATTCGCTACAGCGGATAACAACTTATTAACAACGCATGCATCCTTTCGATCTTCGATTGAAAGTATTAAAATTGGACCCCAGCCTGAGATTTCATACATATCAATACAATCGGATGACGAGGAGTCCATCCATATGATTCAACAGCCAGGAACAGTTCGTAAATACGTATGTCTCCGTCGTTAAAAGTGAAACTTAAGAGAAGTTTAATCGAAATAAGAAATAAAAGTTACTATTATTCACAGACAAATGAATCATTGCCAAGGCACAGCGCTCACTCGAATATAAGTCAATACAGCAAGACCACATTCAAAGTGACTTCATCCTCTACAAAGTTAAAAGCCACGCCAGTGAACGAAGCGGAAGATGAGGATAGCAAACAAGAGGAAGCCGACAATGTTTATATAGATGCCAAAGACTCGAGCAATCTTCAAAACAATACCAGAATGCGCGACCAATCAAAGCTGTCTTATCCGTTCTTTCCCAACGCCGACAGAAGCTCGTTAGTCCGCTTTGCGACCACAGAAGGTCCAATAAATATTCTCAAATATCTACAAAAAGTTCGACTTCGTTGCAGCGACTATGCGCAGCACATGCAGACAGCGATGAAAACTGCTGAAGAGTGGCTTTACTCGTGCCCTTTGAGGTTTAACTTCTATCCAAATGTGGTCGACGGTATCACTGCAGTACTTTCGGGACTATGTTTGATAAGAACACCGATCAAAGATAAGAGAAAAAGTCACGCCGTTAATCAATCCTTTATCGACGTTCTCGAGTCTCTGATTGGAAACAATACTTTCAAATATATCCAGGAACCGTGAGTATACCTGTGCCTATTGTGCGATTGCATGAAATTCTTACTAGCCTGTCGATAGAGTAACCTTGCCCGAAAATGACGAGGAAAGAATCAATCACGTGCTAAGTCTCTATAACAACATCTTGCATTTCCTGATGGCCCAAGGAGCATGTCTGGCACACGTGTACCCAGAATTTCTTCTAAGCTACACCGACTACATTAAAGCGTCGCAAATGAGAAATAGTTCCAGTAAAAAAGATAGGCTCATTAACATTCAATTGGACAGAGAACTATTTGACTCAAGAAGCAAGCAATGCTGGCTCGACGTAATTTTACAAACATACAAGACATTGGTTCTCAGTAGAGTAAACATTGAAAGTTTAGAGAACAACGTATATAGTCGAATGTCTATGCGAGTATCAGATCTAACCGGGGGATCTAGCCTGAGGTATTGGAATAAAACGCAATGACAATCGTTCGGTTAACTCTAACTTACTCTCCTGACTCGTTTCAGCTTGGCGAATTTGCCACAGAAGTTAAACTTCACGAGTATAATTAATATAGCAGCTAAAAATATTGTACATTGCAAGCAAGAAGCACTTCTTCTAGCTTGGTTGGATTATCACTTCGAAATACAACGCAAGCAGGATTGGATGATCGACGATCGTGTTATCTTAAATTCTAACGAGACAAAGGACGTTCTACAACAACGAGCTATACTTGACTTCGATGATGTCCTTTCCGATGGATTAGTCTTTATCGCTGTCACTGCGGCATACTGTCCATTTCTGATTGACGAATACTTTCGTAACATTTATATCTCCCCACGAAACGTCGAAGAAGTATGGCTACTTTGCAATTTCAGTATAGAACGTCCTCGGCGTGGCATCATTAAGTCATTAATACATGGGAGCGTCCATCTTCTTTTCAGAGGTTTCATAATGCCATATGTATCGTCGCAGCCTGGAGAAAAATTCGTCTCGGTTTTATGATCGACCCGTCCCAGATCACAAAGCCGAACTGCGTTCAGATGTTAATGTTGGTGGTACATCTCTTTCAGATATTGCCAACTTACACAACTAGAACAAAGGTATTCGAAATTACAAAAATTATGCTGCTACGTTAATACATCTCAGGAATATAAATGAGCACTTGATCGAATCTTTGTGTAGATAAAATTTAGCTGCCCGTTAACTGAGACAATCACACGGCGAATAAACTTCAGTAACATATGGGACAACGGAGTTAATTACATCGTACAATTTATTAACAATGAATCCGCATTCTTCTCTGCTGTTCAACCGCATTCCATATTCCATATTAATCCCCGTGACAGTAATGTCTTAATGCTCAAGTTTTACGCGAGAAAAATGCAGAAGACCAAAGGCATGAAGAAACGTCCCTTAAAGTATCTCTGTAGTCAACTATACGCTTTTTCAGTTGGACACGTTACAATTTCATTTACAGCTTACTTATTACTATGCGGTTCAGCGATTGCGTCCCACTTTGCCATAAATCAGCTATTTGTACTAGAAGGCAGTGCTAATCACCTTGGAATTGTAAATACGTACAACATTACTAACAGACTGTATCGAGTGGTTGACAAAGATTTGAAAATTCGAGTACCCTACAAGTACACTGCTGAATATGACATATGGTTGACAGAAGACCCGCCGACTAATCCTGGTACTAATTTCAATCGTTTACTTGTAATTGCACGATATTCTACGAATTCCTAACTCCAATTTCCACTGTCCAGCTGCACTAAGGATGGCAAGGTGGGCCGACTTGCGTTTGAGGAAAGTACCAAGGCGTTTGTTCGTCAATCAAAATACTCTGTCCATAGCGGAAAACGAAGAGAGTGCCAACTTATCAGTGACTATAGCCTGCATCGAACCATCACCTCGAAAGTTTTGGTTGATATTTCAATCTAGGATGGGTGACTTCATAATTCAAGTATAATTCATATAGATTTTCTCGAATCTCTGGAACATCCGTACCTGATGATCATTAAATTGCTACTTCAGATAAACTCACGTTCAACTCCAACAATATCAGAGAAAATTATTATTCAATGGGACAAAGAGAAATGCGTATGCATTGATCCACCATCAAACGTTACCGACACTTGTCCATTGAATATCACAATCAAAATTCCTTCTAGAAATGGTCACCTTTGGAATTGCATCAGTCAAATGTTTCAGAAGACTCTTAATCCAAAAGAACGTGCTTTTTGGGCCCGCCACTTAGGTACAGTGGCGAACCTCGTTGTCGTTGACGTTTTCTACACCAAAACGTTGTAAACATTAACGATATTTATGACACTTCTTTTCATTTCCAAAGATACGAATATTGGACTCAGATTGATTCATTGGTTGATGGGAGATCATACTGATTCTGCGGCAATGGAGTTTATCCATATATTTAAAACATGCGTTACCTATAATGTTACTACAACCAGTAAGCCGAACTTGCTCACAGTACCTGCGACATTTACTATACCCGGTTAGTCCAAGACAAGTGTAACTGGTTCTATTTTAACCCTTCTATTCGATATTTATATGTAATTCACATTACAAAAATCAAACGCTCTTATAATGATACGATTATTTGTGTTGTGCCTTTGGTAATGTAATGCTAATTTCTAGATGTGAGACCACTCCAAGAAGAGTGCGAAATGACTATCCATATACTGGCAACTACTCCGAAGCTATATGAAACGAAACTAATCTTGACGAGTCTCGATAAAAAGGAATTGCGCTACCTTGACATAAATTTGATTTGCAAACAACAAACCGAGTCATCAATCATAGAAAATAAAGACGAAAAACGCAAATCATACAACGCAAATAAGTGATAGGAATGTCTGATAGCAAGTGTCGCATGTTTCGAAGACCTAGATACTAAACAGTCATGGAAGGTGAGAGTCATAGAATACTTTTAAACTGGAACGAGTTTTTTACTCGAATCTACCAGATGGCATTTTCCTACGACCCTACAATTTTTGATACTTCAGTTTGATAAGGAAAATTGAATAAGCTACGTACTTCTTGTATAAAACCGGAAAATGTCGATATAAAACAGAACAGATTATACCTTAATTTGCCTAATATTCATTAGGCTTGTTAGGCTTTCCGAAAAAGGACACCTGTTGCATTTAAGTAAAACTTTTCAAATTTGAGTATTTCGCAACGTTCGCGCTCCGTGATGATAGTCCTTACTCAAGACCCTTGACCGAATGTAACACATTTCCTATAAAATTTTTAATCATACGCAATCGAATCAATGTAACTATCATGAATTATGAAATCGAAGATGACAATTAGCTTTGATGTAAATATTAATGATTTTAAATTTTGCATTAAACTGATAGCTATACATCCGTGTATCCCGGAGTGAATTATAATAATTAAAAAAAAAACCATGTTACAATACGCAGGTCCTCAGATTTTTAAAACTTATTTTTTACACATCATCCAAATAGCCATACAGGCTGGCCACGCATGTATCTTTCGCGAAATAGTGTTTAATGGATGATGTAAATTTTATTTGTAAAATCAACACAAGTTAAAAGCAGCGTAATTCGTTTATCACATATCTATAACGTAATATTCAGAAGCAAATTATAATTCTCTCGTGGGTTAAAGGTTTAACGCGATAACTAAGAGATCTATCGAAGTGCCTGCAAGATCAAGTGTGCATTTTGCAAACTTATAGTTGATCTGATACACTTTCAAGATAAAATTTTTCCCACACTTTTATACCTATGTCATAGATTTTACTTGGAGACACTGTCATCGATAGCAATTCTGCCATATAGGTACGGCGTCAGAGAAATTTAATTATTTAAAGTTCATTCGCACGATCGATAGATCCTCATTTACCTCTCGTACAAAATTGTTCACAGCTGTTACGAGTCCTTGTTCTTAACAGTATCGATATTATTAGTATCATTAATATTTTTACTGATACCTCGATTACAATTATAACTACAATTACCACTATCATTGTTAATGTTATTACTGTATAAAATTATACGCAAAAGACAACCCATACAATTTCAGAGAACGTATCAAAATGATAGAAAAGCAGCTGGATAACTGTGCTACCTTAGATTTGCAAGGGTCATGGCCCCTGCAATTCTAACGTATCTAGTAACAATTAAACTGAAATTCCCATATTCTCCGATTCTCCTAATTAAATGGGTCTACCAGTTAGGATGGATGCAATGACATTATCATAAGATCATAATGTAATATAAAACATGATGGACTTGGCGTTGCGATTATACAACACCACGAGTTTCAGCATATGAGATGAGTACACATATTACTTAAAGATACTTAATTATATTTGCATAATTAAATTCTTAGATGTAGTTGACTTATACGATCGAGCTTAGGAAAATGTCATGCAGATCGTATTCCCTAATCCGCCAAATACAATAAGATAATTTCCAATATATTCCTTTACGTATACCCGTTTCAGGAAATATTGAAACTCAAGGGAAAAAAGAAAGTGAAGTAAGATAAAATAATTTTTTATCGTCACGATATCCAGTCGTGAGTACATTAAAAAATTATAATAAAAGAATCGGCATGTCAATGGATACATAATCAGGCGGACCAATGTTAAAAAATAATTTTCAAAACAAGGAACTTCAAGCAGGATCAATTCCCGTGTTTGCTTTTTCAGATATAAAATGGACATATCGAGAAAACTAAATTGTTCTGTATGATATCGATTTGACACTGTGTTTGCTTTATGTGTGGTACTCACGTGCCATTATACGTTAAGTATAGATTTAGGTATAATACTTTTACAGATCCGTAACAGTACCTTTTCGTTACACCAATCATAGAATTGCGTCGTTATAATATTCGTTATCCTGACATTACAACGTGTCAAGTTACAGAGGAACGGACATTGATAACATGTAGTTTTAATCGACAAGTGAATTGTAAATTCAGACACATTATTTCTATTTCGCATCCCCAGCTCCGAATTTATGGCAGTATTATAAACATTCGTCGGCGAAGTGATCCCACAATTCTCAACGTTCTGCCACATTCGCCCGAGTTAAAATCAACAAGTAATCATGCGACTTATATGACTGACGTACAAGGAATTGTAACTTATTTTTCTGAGCATGTTTGACGCCAGAAATAAGAGTTCAGGAAGTTACAGAAATCGTTCCATTTTACAAAACAGGTAAAAAGTTTCTCGCAGCTCTATTCAATCGACAGTATAATATAGAGAACCGTTAGATCATAAACAAAAAAAAACCATATATATATTAAAGAAAAGAAAGGCTAAAATGATCTTGTGTAGTGTACTTCACTGTCAATAATTCAGAATAGAGGGCGGATATGAACTTTTGACACCCAAGCAAAATAGAACAGAAGGATATCGTTTGGAAGTAAATTTTATATCAGGACCGTACACTCGTTACCGATACTTCAAATATCAGATACAAATGCATGCAGATACTTGCATCAAAAGATTACAGCTGATAAATTATAAAAAAAAAAAAAGAAAAACAATGTTTAAATAAGAATTAACGCTGAGTATTTGCAAAAGATCAATGCCACAAAACAGCGCGCGTGGGAATCATATGATGTTGATTATTATTTTTTCCTTGTAATACGCGCAAGCACGCTAATGCTGGCGCATGGTTACCTAATCGCTTGTATATCTACAAGTTCAATCCTACTTTACATAATTATAATTTGTTAATTGCGTCAGCTATGTGCCGAGGAATCCAAAAAAATACAGCGAGTGTAACTTTACATTAACTGTATTACATTGCTCTCTGACGTGGTACCACTGACATTATTACGTTCGTTACTATCTATACAGTATTGTTTCCCGTTTCATCGCAATCGCAACGACGATAACTGTACTAGTCTTTAAATTACATTTACAACTAATAAGCAGTACGTATGTCAAACCTTTCTTTTACGTAGTTTAGCCTGCGCTTCCTTCAGCAAGAGGTCAAACGTATTGTCTTCATCAGCCTTGAGCATACCTCTGCTGCCACCCCCCAATGAATTGCTTGCAATTCCATCTAACGGACGCACGTAAATATTGTTAAAAAATTAAAAAAGAAATACTTAGATAAAAGGACTGAACCATCCTGCTTACCAAGATCTGCATATTTCACTTTGCAGAACGCTCTCCGCCCACCGAAACAAAGATCGTATCTCGGCTGAGAAGGATCATCGTTGCCATGTTCAACAGCTTCATATGCATCATTCTTATACGCGAACGTTACGAAACCGTAATTGTCCCTGTATCATATGGAATATCTTCTAGTTAGTCAAGTCCCGTGACTCTAACTATTTTATTCTCTAGCATAAGATTAGCGTGATCGTGACGCATCAAGATGCTCGTACAAGCCGCAGGTGCTTACCCGTGTTCACGAAAATGTACACTGATATCAACGACGGGTCCAAAAACTTCAAATCTCCTCCGCAATTCAGCCTTTGTGATACCCTCGTCTAGTCTTCCTACATAAATAACTCTTCGTTCCTCCACCTGCCTCTGCTTCTCTCTGTCGTACCAGCCATCATAAGGTCTCCTATAGGAGTTTGGTGGTGATCTGATATTTAAAAAGATCAAATCAATAGTTGCGTCTCCACTTTTCAATTTCATTAAAAATCAAACGCAATGGGTAATGCGGACTATACATTCGGACTACGTCTCGCCGAAGTGCCGCGTTTTCATATGTTAACAGGATAAAAACTGAGCGTTTCTTGTTCACAATCTTATTGCCAGTGAGCAGAAATAAAAAGGGGAAAAAATGAAAATTTTATGCTGGATAGTAGGTTAATTATGACACGTAAAACTCGATCTCACATAGAAAGTCTAAAGATTCTGTTGTCGCTAATTTGAAGCAAGGTGTTTACCTCCTCCAGTCCCTGTAGCCATGACTGCTCCTAGAGGAGCGGCGTCTGTGCCTATCATAACTTCTCCTGCGTTCGCGCCTTTCTCCTCTCCGATGACCTGACCATTTACTCCGTCCGAAATTCGATCGAGATGAAGACCTACAATCACGCGATTCGCGGACTCTTAGAGAGACTTTACTTTTATATTTCTATATGATTCTCATTTGCCATTATCCTGCTGCTATGTTGGATCTTATATCGATTTGCGCGAAGGTCAAACACGAATTCCGAAGCTTTGCGAGGATGCATTAAGACTTCTCAGAGTACTAAGAATTATATTCAGGTTTGTGAGTTCAGCTTCGAGACATTAGGGTTCTCCAAGAAGACTCAACGAGAACCTAAGTAACGTCGAGAACATTTTTTTCTTTTAAATCTCAACGTTGTGCTTAATCCAACATACCTGGAACAACTGGAGTATCGTGAGGAAGACCTTGATCTTGACCTGGAAGACCTAGAACGTGATCGGGATGACCTCGACCTCGAACTGGAAGTAGATCTTGTGTGTGATCGAGAACGCGATGACCAACTGCTACTGGAACTGACGGAGCTACGTCGATGACTTATTCTTCTGCGGCGATTATTGCTGCGTCTGCGTGATCTGCTCCTACTTTTGCTTCTGCTTCTGCTTCTGCTTCTACTTTTACTTCTGCTTCTTGATCTTGATCGACTTGAACTGGAAGTAACTCTGTGCTGTCTGTACCGTCGTTGTTTCCTGTCTTTCATTTGACTAACTCTGCAAGGCGTTATACACATTCATCAGATTCATTCGTCAAATTTATACGTGCACTTTTAAATAAATAAAAAATATTTCTTTTTAATATATATAGGATGCCGAATCCTTGAAAAACAGTTCCCTTTTTTTTTTAAGGATATAAATTTTGTGCAGACATTACAAATTATGGTTAATCCATCAACGGTACTCACTTCTTTTGCGCATCATTTTCATCGGTGTTCTCGCTGGTCCTCGATGGACAGTCGAAAACTGTCTCATTAGTCTGTATTGCTATTTCACGAGTTGGTGGTTTGGGTTTGACTTTCTCCTCTTCCACTTCAGACTTCGGTTTTAGTATAGAAACAATCTCTCTCTCAGACCAAACTGGATTTTCAGGATCGTCCTTTATCGGTTCCGTCGTCGTCGACACATGATGAATATACACCAAAGTCATTGGTTGTACGGGAGAACTAGTTCTACTACTATCACTACGATTTTGTTCCCGTCTGCTTCTGTATTCCGCCAAATTAAGTTTCTTTCGCGGCGGTCTCTTTGTGTCTTCGCTTGTTATTTCACTCGAAATATCTTGAAGTATGATGTTCTGAACTTTGTTGTTTAAGCTGTTAGTCGTAGTCACAATACTCTCATTAAGATTACTTGACAAAATCAGAGGCTGTGATACATTTGGTGGTTTCTTCAGGACGGAAACCATTTGTTTGACTTTGTGACCTCCACCGTCTACAGACTTTGTCTTGGTGAGAACACCTTTTCTTAGCTGGAGTATACTAGTGGCGAGTGCTGACCTTATCTTCATTTCATACACTGGAGTAGGCTTATTTGCTGACTTGTTAGACGCATTAGAAATATTTACAGAAACTACAGAATTCACGGAATTTACGGTATTCACGGTCTTGGAATTCGTTTGCTTGAGTTGACATTCCTTGAGCTGATCCCTAGCATGGTCCATCGCTGTTCCTTTAACTTTAGCCTCAGTCATGGTCTGCTCTTCGCTGGCATCGCTGACGTCACCAGATTCCAAACCACTGTCCTTCTTTGAGCTATTGTCTGTCCAGCGCTCTCCACCACAGCGCCTCGTGTTATTCTTGCGACCGACTGAACGTGCATGCTCCATGTTTTTAGTATACATTATATAATAGTCTGATTGCCTAGAGCCGTCATCCTTGATAGGAGACGTTTTCTCACTGTCACTTGACTGTCTATCGTACTCACTGTTGCTGTCTGAGCTGCTGATAGCTGAACTAGCGCTACTGCAGTAGTCGTGATCCAATTGAACAGACCCGTCGATTCTTCCACTTGCGTTCGGACTGTTGGCCACCTGGTAAAATATAATTGTCCGTTATGCTTTGAAATTCTAGAATAAGGAGTTCGGTACCATGACGTAGTCAATAGCTATGTGTCATTATAGATAAAATTATAATATTGCTTACTATTTTCAGTAGTTTGTTACGTGAAAGTGTCGCCGCAGCATCTTGCATTCGTGTTCCACTACTACGCGTTCCACTTTTTGTGTTGGGTATCGCAGGTATCACTGATATAATTTTTTTACGCCCTGATGCCTATTGCACAACATAGCATGATGATCAGATTCACGATTAACTCTAGAATAATACCAAAAACAGAGACTGAAAATAGACTAAGTGCAATCACCTTTATCCTGTCGATAATTTCTTTTGGAAGAGAGTCTCTGATATTTTGGTGTAATGTGGAATCTTGCGCCTCTGCTGGTTTCTTTATCGGAGTCAGCTGTAATTTCTCCAGAGTCGGGCGACCCTTATTTGAATAAAGTCGTAAATCACTCCCTGTTACAAGTCGACCGTTGCTACTAGAGAGTGTGAAATTCGTGACAGCTTCAGAGGCTTCGAATTGCTCCAAGAGACTCTTAACATCACCAGCTTCCAAAACTGACATTATAAAATTGCATTTTGGTTTTATATTCTCATTACTGCATGATTTTTTTTTTATCATGTATTTCAAACTACCTGGTACTTGTTCGGACACTGTTTCCACGTCAATGCAGTCTTCACTTTCAGTTTCCAATTTGTGTTTAACCGCCTTTCTTTGTTTCTTAGGCAGTTTGCTTGTGATACCACCTGTCTTAAGCTTCAGTTGTTGGTCCTTTTTTGTTTCCTCATTGACGATGTTCCTTTTTAGCTGCTTCTCAGAAGTGGAATTAGGATCACGTCCGATCGCTGACACGGTCTTCTCGGCTTTATCGTCATCTTCCGCAATGTAGGATGCGAGGTCGAATGTCCCGTTTTTCACCGCACCACCTAAGCCAAGTAAATCTATTAAAATAATAGTATTAGGCTCTTCATTGCGCTACTCTTGTACGACGCAGTAGTAAGCTGAACAAGGATTGGTCATCAGCCAACTAACAGTATATATTTTGTTTCTAAATTTTTATTTCAACTTGATATTTCGTACACGTTTCTTAATTGAAAGAAAACGTGTAAACGAACGCATATTTGTATAACGATTAATTATAGTTGATAAAATATGTGTGGTTGTACTGAACCAGTCCAAAGAGAATTTCGAGATGAAAAGCGATATTCTTTTGGTACCTTAAAAAGCAATAAGTTACAAGTTCAAATAAGGGTTAGTATGTACGTGTCTGGAGCGCATTCATTCTTGTCACTGACATATTATACATCATGACAGAAAACGAAACAGCACCTTCTACCACATGCAATCGAAGTGTATCAGTGCGGAAAATAGTGTGTGTAACAAACCTAAATCATCATAATCAAAATCATCACACAGGGAATTCGCACGTTCACAATTGATATTGGTCAGGTCAATGTCAGGGTCTATTTCGTCGACCGAGTCTAGCCCTACAACATCTACACAAACGATATAGATTATTTTTATGAGTCAGTCGATCCTGAAATATGTTATTGTCCTATAAAATTCATGGAATTAAAAATGGCATAGTTATAATTTTAGAACAAAATATTCAGTTTACCAGAAAATTGTTTATACCGTTAATATAACACTATGCAATAATATCGCGAAATTCATTGTTGTTATGTTGAATCTGCTAAACTTTTAAACGTGAGTATGATTCCACATCAAATGGAAATTTCAAAATTAAAATAACTGAAATTTTTTCACATACATTCACACAGATCATTTGCACGCAAAAGCAGAAAATAATTCTAGTAGCGTAATAATCAAATTCTTGCTTTTTTAGTATGAATTAAGCAGAGCGTGCCAAAAGCATTATTCCAAAGTACAGAAGAAGATAAATTTTAATTAAAATAAATTAGTTCAACAACATACATAAAATTATGAAAAGATGGAGCAGATATTCCTTTCAAGCAGGGCAAAATATATTTCAATGGAAAAAGAAAGGCATGAAATGTGCAAAATTATCACAATTCTTTGTTAATATATGTAAATCAAGAAAGCTAGAAGTGCACAATATATTGTTGAAATATACATACCTATATCTTTGTCACTCTGTTCTGATTCAGACATGCGTATGACTTTCGAACGTGGATGTTTGATGTCATTTGGTTTACTTCGTTTTCCAGATGGTGAGCGTTGGCTATTACGACTTGATGGTTCATCTTGGAATATATTCTTTGGAAGATCTGTACTCATCTTCTCAGGTGTACTCATGGTGAGGCTTACCATATCCTTCACATCTATGTCCTCTTCCATGTCCGAAGCCTACAATAGTTGCATATTATAAAAATGTATTCTAAAACGCATTAGAAGACTGCACAACGAAAATTGAAAAATCTGCACCACCTGAAGGTAACCAATGTGCTCCTGCCAATCTGTAAGGACCTTAGCAAAGTCCTCCTTAGTATGCTCCATTTTGGGGATAACGGAGGCAACTCCAGAAACTGGTAACACAGCTATATCTCCATTAAGCCTAAAGAAAATTATTAATCTTTATAATTGTTACAATTAAGAGTTTCCACTTTCACAAATGTTTTTATTAGTTATTAGATGAAATTTATCAGTATTTGCATTAACACAAAAAATAATATTAGTTCTTACTCTTGTTCTGTGCCCCAAAGGCCAGCAGAAGTATCAATGCGATTTTCAATATATCCATATTCGTCATGCACCATTTCCATTAGTGAACCCTGTGACTCCTCCAGCAAATTGTGCTACAAAGAAATACTACAATGAAAAGTCTCTTCTATCGTAATGATAATCATATTAGACAAGAGGAATAGTAGAGTACAGTATTGAAGAGTGTGTTAAATAATAACTACCTGGTCCAAGGGCAGTGAGAAATCCGAAAAGTGCTCCTCATCGTGGAAATTTAAAAATCCTGCTTCCATGACACACTCACTGTTATATATTCGACGCCAGACTTGCTATAATAATCTGAAATCACAAATTGAAGTTGAAAAAAACTTCAAAAATAAATGTAAGGCAAATATAATTTATATATAATCTGAGCAAATAGACAATGTGAATCAATTAAGGCAATATTAATAATTTTTTAACAGGACAAACATCTTAGGTTTGACTACCAGCCTTCTTTCATCTGAATAGACTTAGTGCAATAGTTTATAGGAAAGGGTCTAACTATAAAGCATTATGTTTAAGGGTGTACCCTGTAATAATCAAGTTTTATCTGCTCCAAGAAAAATGCATAACGGTACATTTTACAGACCGGCGTACAGTACAGTGCATGACCACCACATGCTTACAACTGAGGTTATGTTTAAAACCTCATTTTGCAGCTATACATCACCTTTCGTATATCGAACGTTTCGTCGAGGAACCCTAATCAACACAACCAATAATACCCTAAAAACTCTCCAAAAAAGAAAACTCTAAACACTTGATGAGTAACAAAGCAATCGCTATGTTCGTGGAAGAGGTCAATAAGAACACGCCGCCGTGCAAATCTCCGCAAATGCCAGACCGTTGATACATCCAAAGAACGACGGTACCGTTAACAGTCCGATAAAACGGTTTAACCGCGTAAGTCGATATTTCACCCCGTGGTCGAGAAATCTTTATGCATCACTTTACGTAATACTATTTTAGATAACGTGCGTTTTTTGCTCAAAAAACAATGGTCGAGACACGCGGGTAAAATACCCGCAAGTCGATGCACACAGTCAGACTCGCCGAGCGACCGCACACAATCTTAAAGAGGCATTCACTTTGGCCGCTTTACTATTGAAACTAGGGGGCCACGCGCCAGTCCCCGCATGTATGCATATACATTGCATTACAGACACACGACACGCCACACCTCCAGGGTTAACCCGTAGCGGCTGGAAATCAATCTGGAATCGTAGAGAAACTAGTGATATCTCTTATCGGCCCAGAAGTTTTTATGCTATTCTCAGAATCAGTACATTATTCTGATGCGATGCATAACGTGTTTTATCATGTACCAGCTAGTATATATATGCCTGCCTGCTTGCCTGCCGTCCTGACTGCTTGCTTGCTTGCTTGCTTGCCTGCCTGCCTGCCTGCCAGACGAGCCTCTGAGCCGCCTACATATTTAGCCCGGAATCCTCGGTATAAATAACGCTTGTTCACGTAACATCTAACGGCCCTGACGCACCAACCACCCTCGTTTCACACTGTATGTCGGCTACTTACTTTGAAACACATGCAATTCTCGATGCTCTTTCCGATACCGTCACATGTGACCAGCACGTTCACTCGCGCTTTTCCCGGCTGTGATCAGCACGCGACACTCACACTTACATTCACGCACGATACCATACGATTACACTTCGTTTGCTACGTTTCTACCACGTCTCTACTCTGCCGCATGGACGCTTTTACTAGCTACTGCGCAAGCGCGTATTAAGAACCGCTCTTTCCCTTAACCACGTGACCTACCATGTGACCAATTCGTCACTTCGTCTGTAAGGAAATTAAGATTTAAATCATTATTCTTATGCGTTACGAACGTTGATAATTTCATTTTAATGTTTATGCTGGACATTGATATTTTTCTAGGAACGAATATTTTTATCCGAATTTGTAACTGACTGTTGGAATATTCCAAATATCAAAATCGCTCAGGAGAAGATATTGTTAATAAAAGTCGTTACCTTTCTTCTTCCCTTACTTTTTAATGCATTTATCTCCTACTCTTGCATGGAATAATTTCTAACTACTATAAATCGTCGGGTGTAGCTGTTATTGGTATGTATCTCATATTTTATAAATAAGCATTCTACATTTTGATGTACTCAATGTTAACCCTCAACGATCACACCTTAATCGAAGCACGTTATCCATTATATCATTTTGGCCTTTTTTGTAACGGTTGAGGATTAAATAAGTGATTTCGTAACGTTCTCAATCGAACAATAACTAATTCATTCTATTGTTAATACCAGTTTATACACTGATGGTAGTATTACATTTCAAGACCTTAAAAGGAGTATTCTAATCTAGATATTTAAGAAAATTAATTTGTCTTGTATTTTCTTAAAATATAGTCTCAAAAATATGTCTGTGAAGCATTACAGTGAAATTTACAACATTGATGAAGTATGGTATTGATCGAGACTGTGTTTTACTTTCGGATGAAATGAGGATAACATCAGCCAATACTTATGATAGCTCGTCTGGAACGCACTTAAGAGACGATACATTTTCCAATCACACTGATAGTGTGATTGCATGCCTTAGTGTTCATGTTACAGCAGATGTTGACTGGTCGCTAGAATCATATTATTGGCTATTTTTTATTGGCAACAGCTGTAAAGTAGAAATATTAGAATTGCTGGCTATGTCCATTCATACATCATCGAAAAAGAAGAAGCTATATGGGTTTAGAGTAATATGCTTCTTTGTGCTATTCTTTATAGAAATAATAAGAACATTACTTTCGTCTGTTGTACTGGTCAAATGAAAACTTAAATGGAAGAAACACAGGTGCATATGTCGCGTTCATGTTTATGCGAAGTTAGGAAATTATGCAGTGTTCCATATTATAGCATTTAAAGATACCGCGCCAAACATGGTCGGGACTAGCACAACGCGACCCAACTTTACAGTTAATTCCAACCTCTTACTTTATAGCTACGCGCCGGCCTAGGGTTCTACTGTTCTACGCCGGTTCTACGCCGGGCCTACTGTTCCATTGTTCTCAGCGTTGAGTGTAGATAGGTACCTATCTACACTCAACGTTCTCAGTAACAATGTTCAAAACCGAGTTTTATCCTCCCTAAGAATATTCGTGTACCTGCCTGACCCTTTATATTGCTGCCTATACTATCTCGCCCTTACCTGAATCAAATTGAAATAGGATAATTTCGTTTGAAGCATTTAGTTTTGGCTCAACTTCCAAACGGAACAGACTGAAACGTAGTGTTGAAAATGGATAGAAAGGGTTCAAGAAACAATCCTACGCATCCAAGTCGATCAAAAAAAAAGAAGATTTAGGGGAAATCAACATTCTGCAGAAAACGACACAATCTTCACAAGTGTATCAGCAGAAAAGTTGAGAAAAACGGGAGAAGACGAAATTCGTATCAATAAAGAACATGGTTATTGTATATTGAATTTTTACACAGTTTTCGCGGCAATCAGTTCAATAATTGTTGTTTGCAAGGAGTGTAAAAATGAAATTCGTTTTAGTGAAACCAGTAGTCGCGGATTAGGTTTTAAAATTGCAGTGGACTGCGATTGCGGTATACATTACATCAATTCGTGTCCGTATGTTGACAAAGCATTTGAAATAAATCGCCGAATTGTTACAGCCATGCGACTGTTAGGAATTGGTAGACAAGGAATGAATTTTTTTTGTGGCATAATGGACATTGGACAAGGGCTTGCCATTAATGTATATTATTAATGTCTTGAAAATTTACATTGTGCAGCGCAAGCTGTATACGAATCTGTGTTAAAAAAAAGCCATTGAAGAAGAAAAAATAAAGAATGTTGAAAACAAAAATTCGTTACTAGACTTGTCTGTGTCAGGAGATGGAACGTGGAAAAAGAGAGGATTCAGTTCGTTGTTTGGTATCACTGCACTTATCGGAAAATACAGCAATAAAGTAGTGGACTCAGTTATCAAATCAAGTTATTGTCAAGCATGTAATTTATGGAAGGCAAAAGCGGATACGAATGAGAATCAGGATTGGTTGAAAATTCATGAATTCGGATGCTCCATAAATCTAGAGGGTAGCGCAGGTAAAATGGAAGTAGATGCTGGGAATGATATGTTTTCCAGATCGATGGAAAAACATGGTGTGATATATATATCGTACATAGGAGACGGCAATTGTAAAACTTTCAAAGCTGTTTTCGATATTTGCCCATACGGGAGCGAAAACATAGTGAAGAAAAAAGAATGTGTTTTGCACGTGAAAAAGCAAATGGGCAGAAGACTTCGCAACGCAACGGAAAAGAATAAAAATATTGACGCAAATGTTCCGAAAACGTTGACAAACGAAATTATGAGTGAATTGGAAAAATACTATGATTTGGCCATTAAGAGACTTTCGAACTCTGTTCAAGAAATGAAAAATACAGTGTGGGCAACGTTTTACCATAAAAGCTCGACGGATGAAAATCCGCAGCATATATACTATCCTCTAGGTAGTGAAAGCTGGTGCAAGTGGCGTCGAGCGGAAGCTTCTGGAATCCTTGATAAATTTACTCATGATAAACCGCCTCTTGATGACACTGCTATGAAAGCTATTTAATCTATTTATAAGGATTTCACATCAGACGAATTGTTAGAAAGATGTTTAGAAGCAAATACACGAAATGATAACGAATCTTTGAATTCATTGATTTGGACCTTTGCTCCGAAGCATTCTGAAGCAGCTATTGTTGAACTTGCTAAGTATTTAGCCGTCTGCATTTTTGATGAAGGATTCGATTCTATTTTACAAAATCTTAAAACAATTGGGATAACCATTGGTCAGCAAACAAATATACATATTTGCCGATATACAAAACGAGGAGCGAATTAAGCATATCCACAAAAGAACGTTTGATGCGTCAAAAAAAAATCAAGAATACTTGCAGTAAAGAAAGATCTGCTGAACTAGACTTCTTTGAGGAGGAAGAGGGTGCCATTTATGGCTCTTAAATTGGTTGATTAACAGTGATTGTTATAAGTTTCATATTAACTACTTGAAAACAGCACGAAAAATTTTGAACGCGTTTTTTTTTCAAAATTATGTTCTTCGAACTGATGATTATCATATCTCTGAAACTAACTGTCCGGTCGATTTGAAATTTTATATAGACCTCCAATACCAAATTTAAATTCAAATAGTTTATTTTTTTTTGCGACTTGATAAACCGAAATCGATCAACAGTTTTTAGAGTGCCGCCATTTTTATTATTATTAAGGCTAATCCCGACTATAAACACACTCATACAGATTAAAAGAATTTCTTCTGTTCATTTGTTTTATATGGGCAGAATAGCTGGAATCATGGTCACCGTTTGGAAAGAAATATTTGAACATGGTGTACAGCATTCCTTTTATTAGGGATACCCATTAATAATATCGTTTTCTAATAACTCGTCGAAAATGAGTTAATTTTCTATCTAAATAAAGGAACAAATATTTGTAAAAAGTTTCCTTATACTTTGTATACTTTTATACTTTTAAACATAGATTTGTGCCACAATTGCCAAAATATAATGATAATGAATTCAATAAGGATACAATAAAAAGAATTCAATTAATTCTTCTCCCGATTAGACGGTTTTGTCCTTCTCATTTGAGGTAAGTGCTACATCAAGCCAATTGAAAATACCATTAGTCATTCATAAAAACCAAATCGTATATATTGGATACAGACATTTAGACAGTTATTAGCATTGTCGCATAAAGTATGCTTATAAATACGTCATACAGTTTAGTATGAACAACACAGTTACCGATCCTATTAAGATGACGGTTACTTTTCACACCATGATTATGAGCATAGAATCAGTATCCAATATTGAAAGGAAAAACGTCCTACAGGCATAATGATACTTTCTCAGTGAAAATTAGGGGCATAGATACGAATGATATTACCCTGGCCTAAGTTATGTATTTTCAATTAGATGAGACTATGAATGATTAATATTGTCACTAAGAAATCTGGTATCGATATCAAAAGAAAACAGGTGCAAGGATTGCGTAATAGCGTTTCACTTTCCCCATTTTCTATGAAAAAAAGTGGAAATAAACTCAACATTGGAGTTATTGCAGCACAAAGTATCGTACAATGATGGAAGTACCATGGGTGCTGGTGATAGCATATAATTTTTATTTGAATTATGTACACAATTTATGCTTATTTTAGAGTAATGAGTATGCTTTTACAAAAGTTCATTCGATGTTGATAATCTTAAGTCATTGCACGTTCGACTAAGCACAATGAATGCTCATTTGTCATACTAAACGCAATATGGAAAAGCTAAAATGCAATTGCACCTATAATTATTCGTCGTGTAATATAAAACATTACTAGTTACGTGTATCTAAGTTTTGTTGCCATTTTTGCTACCATAGATTTCTTTAATCAATATTAGATTCTTTATAAATATCAATGTTAGAGCCGTTGGAGCGTGTAACTACATTTAACGGTTCATCAACATGTGGGCGGTACCGCCTCTGCATAAAATATTTGTTGCCTCTCTTTAAACTATCAGAATATCGTACAATAACTTTTAAATTCACGAGAGAAGAACATTTAACGAGAACGCTATTCGTTCTACATATATTAAAGTTAAGACGTTTCTGGAAGTAGGAACGGCGGAGTTTGGAATCATTTCCATAGGCAGTTTGACGTTTCTGATGTGGTGAACGTGGAAGGAAAAAGATGGCTACCATCTGGTGACGTTCGTCCGCAATTGCAGCTATCAAATGCTCTTAAAAACATCTGGCGGTTAGTTCTCGCTATTCTTGCGGGTGTTTCTCTACGTAAAAGTGCGTGAATAAGTGAATAGTGAAATGATGAACATGTGGAAAGTGCGGGAACTGATGGACAAGGCGTAAGTTACACTGAGTTTTAGCAATACGCGTGACCTAACCTTGCTTTTGCCCATTACAATTCTTTTCATTGTATTTATTAATTTCTCGTAAATCTTTTGCATTTTGTGTGTATTTAACCTTTTGTACATCCTAGAACCATTGGTAACTGAATATTAATGAATTACACATGCGGCTAGTCAATGAGTGAAATTGTACGTTCAAAGAAAAGAGAATGCATTCAGTGGCAAAAACTAGTCCAGTGGGATTGTACAGAGCATTTCAAGTTTGTCTCACCCGCAGGCGGTTTTGTCGATAATATCTCATTCATTTATCCAGCCATTGTTCTTTACTTTTATAGACATATAAGTTTATTTCAATTATTACAATTATGCTACATAATTATGATACAACTCTATGCACTGTTGAAATCTATAAAGGGAAAGTTTCCATTTCCTATTTCCATCTGAATCATTGGACATAATCTAGCTTATGAAATTACATTATCTTTATTGAGAAGAATATACTATTTCATGTAGTAGAATGTTATTACCTTCAATTATTGAAAGTATTAAATAAAGGTCATAAGAATTATAAAATTAACATTGTCAAAGGGTATTTAAATCCATTTAACAGTTACCACTAGTATATAATATATGATATGAGAATGATGTTGAGTTAGTTTAATCATGTTGTAATATTTTTGCATATCTTTTTCACCTTGGAATCTGTGAAGTCGAATATACTATAAACTTATTTCAAATTTAAAACCTATTTGATATAAAGTTTACATTATAGTATATTAAATTAAATGGCCAATTGAATCACCAAGAGACAAGGCTTATTTCATTCAGATCAGGTCACGGTCAACTGTTTACTTATATATCTCAATCATCTTGCACAATTTCAAGTGAACAGACAACTGAAAATCAATTAAACTTACAGAATATATATGCCATTGGAGAGAAGAGATTATATTACAATTAGAAGACTTAGTTAAGCAAACTTATTAAAATTTATAATGCTACGAAGAACAGATAAGATAAAACTTGTTTTTATGTTAAGTTGAAGGACAACAATCTTATTGTATTAGATATCCTTTTATTGAGCTTTATTTAATCTTATTATACCTTTTTTTAAATGAGGAAATACAAACGAAAAATAAGTCTAATGGTATTCTCTTATTCTATTCTACAGAGGGTAACTTTAGTTATTATTTTTTCTAATGAGTTGTATTTTTTTTACATATGACTAAAAGTTTTGTAGTTAATGACCTACTCGCTTACTATGTACAAATATCACATTGTAACTGCAATGTAAATATCGATTATGTGTAAAAACACTTGCTCTGATTCTGTAAATGGCTCAGTATTTTTGCATTTTACGAGTGCCACTGTGCTAATCTGTGAACTGTAGAAAGCTATCAATTCATTGGACACATAGATCGCTAATGTTGATTGATATAAATATATATGATAGAGTAATTCAACATATAGGTACATTATATAACACTGGATAATAAGTAATTTGCTTAGTCATTTTTTATCCGACATAGCATTCTGTGTACATTTGGTAAACTCATTGCAACTTATGGATATTATGACAGTTAAGGCTCTAAAATTTGTCAAACTTCAAGGAAATGTACAAACATTAGTGTGTGATTGTAAATTATATTCTGTTTGTGAATTATATATATGTATTTGATGAAACCATCTTTTTATAATATTCACAGTTATGGAATGTTCTAAATATCACACTTTACTTGACGATAAAATAATTCTGAAAAGTATTATAACTCCAGACTGTGCACAATGCATTGTCTAATTGTGGATATGTTTCATTAATATTTTATAAAGAACTTTGAACTTGAAACTGACGCTTCAAAGAAGAAGTAAGAAATCCAATGTTTTCATTATAGGACCAATGTAGTTATGAACTACACAGAGACAGAAGCAAAAGTTCGAGAAGCTACGAACGATGATGCCTGGGGTCCTACTGGTAAGATTTAAAAATTAATTCCATATCTTATCTCGTGATTGATAAGTTTAGGTAAAATTATGTACGGTAATGTTTTTGATCTATCCATATTGTTAATTCATTATCGTTGAAAGTACAAGTTGATTTTAATTGAAGTGTATGATAAACATTAAATTGTTTTCGCATTGACGGGTACAGGTTGCTCTGATTGTGAAAATTTCTCTCTTATTCCGCTGCTTGGCCCTCCACATAGATACGCTCCAGCGATCTTTTATTATGTTATTTTCAGGCGCCATGATGCAGGAATTAGCTCAGGCAACATTCACATACGAACAATTTCCTGAAGTGATGTCCATGCTTTGGAAAAGAATGTTGCAGGAGAACAAACGCAACTGGCGTCGCACGTACAAAGTATTAAAACTTTTTTTATTATTCAAATTCAATAATTATCCATTAAACATTAAAGATGCGGAAAAGATAATGAGCTTTGACATGTAATGAACTTATTAAATTTCTATAACTTGGCTATTATTATTAAATTAACAAATGGCTCCTAAAGCTATTGTAATCCAACTAGAACGGGAATGGTATAACGTGGCTACGTAAAATACCGACTGTTACGGAACTTAACTCCCGTAACAGTTTGTCATTTGTAATCCAGTACGGTATACCACAATAGTTTTGCAATATCTTGCAACTTAGTACCGCAAATTACGCATAGCTACGTGTCGCTATCGTAATGAATGATTAATCGTCATTGTAGAAGGATTCTTTTTATTTTTATTGTAGGGTCTGCTCCTGCTTAACTACTTGGTTCGCAACGGTTCGGAGCGTGTTGTAACGTCATCTCGTGAACACATCTATGATCTGCGATCGCTTGAAAATTACACGTATATCGATGAATTCGGCAAAGATCAAGGAATAAATATCAGGCACAAAGTCAAGGAATTGATCGATTTCATCCAGGATGATGATAAGTTGCGAGATGAGAGAAAGAAAGCGAAAAAGAACAAGGATAAGTATGTTGGTATGTCTAGCGCAGCTATGGGGATGCGATTTGGCGGTGGAGACAGGTGGACGGACAGTCCAAAGTGGACTAAACCAAGTACAGACAGTTACAATGATTGGGACAGAGATAGTCGAGGAAGGGGATTCGAAGATGGCAACAACAGGTTTGCATTTATATTCTAAACTGATTAAAAAATGTTCGTTGGATTGGTGAATTAAATTATTTTATTCTAATTTATTACATTGCAGCGATGATGGAGAAAGAGAGGACTCTGATAACGACGCGCATTCCAGCCCACGAAGAGGTGGGCGAGAGTATAGAGATACAGCTGAGACGATGGACAGAGTTAGTAAAACATCTCAGTCGTCAACACCTTCTGCGAATGCTTCTCCGGCTAGAACAGTTAGAACCATTAAAAAGGTTGATCTGGGAGCTGCAACTAATTACGGAAAGGAACAGTCTAATGTAAGTGATCTGAAATAATACTACGGTATTCCATGCTGGATTCGATTATAATGTAAAGCATTATTTTTATGATAAATTTTATACAGTCGTGCAATTATGCAATCATAGAGACATTTTATTATGGATTTACAGAATAGTTCTCCGACAAAGCAAGGAAATCTAATGTCATCACCAGTAAAGCAGCAGAAGAGTAAGAACGATATATTGAATGATATCTTCGACTCGCAGAACGAGAACAATACCCCTGGGAAAGCTGATAATGATGATGACTTCAATCCAAGAGCCAATAACTATACGCCAATACAAAGTCAGAATGCCAATGCTGACTTTGGTGACTTTGCTAGTGCATTCAACAATCCAGCAACCAAAACGAACGACAATAGTGACGAATTCGCTGACTTTACTTCGGCATTTAATGCCGGGGTAACCATTTCCAATCCACCAGCTACTCAGTTGCAAGCTCCACAAGCACAAATTTCGTTAATGGGTGCAACAATACCAAATATTGGCAATCCAATGGCCGGCAACCTGACCAATCCGCTAATAGTGGGTGCTCAGTCAACAGCCGCACCAGGCTTTGGAAATATCGGAAGCGCAAATATACTTCCACAGAATTCGGCAATGGGAAACAATCTTTTTAATTCCCTGCCACCGCAGGGAGTTAATAATCAAGTCGAAACTCTGAACAACAGCAATAACAATACAGGTAACTATTTATGACATTATACTCAAATGAATTGCTTTACATTTCCTACGTAGAATAATATTATACTTACAGCAACTTCCAATACAGACCTTCTAGCAGATTTGGGTGGTTTCAATTCTTTACCCACGATTTCACCAATGGTGCAAGCAAACAATGTCAACAATGCGGATATATTCAATACTGCCAGTCCCACGTCCACTGGGAATCCCATCGACTTTAATACGGGTAAGAGAAATGTTCAACTCAACGGTATAAGATTCGTTATCTCGGCATTAGGTGCATGATAACAATGTCTGCTTTTGTTATTTTGAAATCAATCATAGTTCGATTAGGCAGTCGAATGTTTTTAGCGTATAAAATAATGTGTACGCTGATCTCACTTAACTTGGAGAAGTAATGCCCCCAAGTCAGCCTTTCCTTACAGCTTCAAGACCCGAAGAAAGCGTTGCAACAGTGGAAAATTGCATAATTACCGCAACTGATCGAATTTTGGAAACGCTTCACGCCATCGACACTGTTAAAAGCCATACTAATCTGCAAACGCTGAGATCCAGTATTGCTAATTACGTGAAATTCTTGCCTGGACCAATTACACCACAGAAATACATCGGATTGGATTATGATAAAAAAATCGATAGCATACTCCACGGTCAAATTGTGGAAGGAGTTATAGAGAAATTTGATCATAACTGGCCTTTGAATAACGGAATTTTAGATTCTTTGCTGAAGGAACTAATCGTTGTCGAAGGTTCCTCATGTTTCGTATTACACGAAACATTGGTCCCTCTAACTGACGCACTTAAACAAATACAGAATGAAAGAAAAAAGTTCGTAATCGTACAGATTTTGGAAGAACTGATTAAAAGCGATGCAATATATTCTGCGGTGGTAAAAGCTTGTAAAACAGAAGGTACGAATCAATTTGAACGAGATGAATTAGAACAAACTTGGCGCAAAACGGTGCAAATTTTATTATCTTTGCCCAGTAGAATAGCCAATGCGCTAAAGGGTAAAATACCTGATGCTTTTGTACCTAATACATATGGAAAGATTATGAATTTTCACATCACACGTTCAATAGCATTTATAAACGAAGGACTTCAATATTCCTCCACAAAACCAGATATCAATATTCTTTCCATTTTAATCAGTAAAGTAGCTCTCATTACGAATATTACCAGCTGTATTTGCTTAATCGATATAATATCAGAATGGTGCATTACTAATAAAAATAATATCAAACATTTCGTACATGCATTGCTGCTTCAATTAGACAGATCAAGCATAGAATCAATTGCGGTATTATTTCTGAAACAATGTGATCAAAAATTTGGTATCTCCGATTGCTTTGGAAATTTATTAACCGATGCAAATTGGAAGTATGTGTTGACAGTAAAGATTCCATTTATGTCATACTATGAAGAGGAAAACTTGATAATCAATTTAATCTCATACTTATCTTACTCTCAGAAAAACGATGGAATTTTAGTTGAACTGTTGATAAAACTATTGGATGTTTGGGGAGATAGAAGTGCGCTTAATCACACTTCGATGCAACAGCATGAATACATAACGAAACTGATTGTCCTATCGATGAAAATGATTAAGGGTCACTTAAAACGAAATGAAAAAGATACTGTACAGAGATTACTTTTTGCTGGAATATCGGCTCATTTGGAATCTCCACAAATTTTGTTGAGAGCTGTAGGCATGGCAACTGGGGAAATTGGAACGACCATTTTAAACGAATCTGATGATTCTCCAAAATTGCAATTCGAATATGATAGCATGCCACAAGAAATTATGACACTGGTCGAGAAATTAAAGAGTTTGAGTACGATGGATCACAAAAGAGAAGCAAATGAAATATGTAACGAAAGAGAGGAATTAATTCTTAATGATATTGCATTCTCCACTTTGGGGGACAAAAGATTGTATCAGTTAGGTGTTGAATGTAAGATTTTGTCTGTACCTATGAATGACATTAAAGAACCACTTGAAATTCGAGAAGAGAATACGGTATTAAGAACAGAGAAAGAACACAAAGCAACCGATAATACGAAAAGTACCAAGTGCGAAACCCTCGACGAAGATGACCTTGATAGTGATGATGATTTAGTTCCTTACGATATGTCTAATGATACTGAAATAGCAGAAAAAAAACGGCCTGCGTATTTAAGAGACTTGCGGGATAACTTAATAGATATACAAACCAATGCAGATCCTGATGTGTTTGCACAAAGCATGAATGTTTGTGAAGAATTAATACTCTCACAATTACCTGGAGATGATGTGTCCTTTGGCATTGAACTACTGGAAATCCTTGTTACACTCCGTGAAAATTCTTATGTTGAAAACTTCGAATTATTAACATTTAAATCTTGCGTAGCAATCGTGACTGTATATCCTAAAGAAGCTGCAGAATATCTTTGTCGAGAGTTTCATACAGAAATATCGAAATACTCTGTAACGCAGAGAATATTTTTTCTGAATATTCTAGCAGAATCCGCTAGAAGACTATCAAAAGTTGAAATAGCAATGGATGATGTTCATACAGAAAATCATGAAATTGAAACACATCCAAAAAGAGTGAAGTCTAAACCACTATCACTTGTTATAAGTACTGAAAAAACTGCACAAGAGACCCTTTTCGATGATGATTTTGAGGTAGCGACAACCAATGAATCTGAAGCTGAGTGGGTAGATATAGTGCGAAAGAGAATACAACTCAATACAAAACGCTTTGCTCACCAATCAAAGATTCCAAGGACAACAAAGAATAAATTTGGGAATGTAGTATCATCTTTCTTTTATCCCCTCTTATATGGATTTGGAAGAAAAGACACATGCATGTACAATACACCAAAGTCCTTTGTGGATCAAGAAAATATTTTACTCATCCACTTTTTGAAAACCTTGTCTACTATCGTCGTGGCAGCGCAAAATTGTCTACTTGCTCCAAAAATAGGAAAAGATGTTCTGGATTTGGCTTGGACCTTGCGATATCACGACGAAGCTAAAGTCAGATTGGCTGTAATAGAAAATGTTGCATCAGTAGTGATAGCTGTGCCAAAGCAGTTTTTATTAAATGAACTTTTCGAGCCACTCATGGAAATTAGATTGTGGCTTATGGATGTGTCTCAAAACACATTCAGAGGAGATCCTGATAATAATTGTAGAAATTTAGGAAGAAACGTGGTGTCATTGATTGATTCTGCCATTGGTTCTACGTTAAATAATATTTGAATAATCAAACGCTTTAAAAACATTTAGAACTGTTTTTATTTGTAAGATGTTTATATCAATTTAAGGACATATAAAAATTATAATATCACATCGTTTAATCTCTTTCATGTATGCTTTAAATAATCAATATATCATTTTATTACATTCAGTCATCGCATCAGTTGTTTTAAATATAGAATTTGGACCTATATGCAAGGAAAGAGGTATAACATTTTGCGTATGACTTAAAAAGTATATACCATTGCCATATTTAGGATCGATGGGAGTATCACCTGTCGGTAATGTTCTTACTCCACTGTCAACCAACGTTAAAACATCACCTTCGAGTAACACATCCTCAGCTCAAGTTGGTTCAACGTGGGCTGGAGCAGGACTAAATATTGACCTCGACAACATTATGGGAAGCAAAACGAAACAAACTGGACCTGCACCAACTATGAATCAATTGGCCAGTAACAGTCCGCAGCACCAAGCCAAGTCTATGGGTAAATAAGCAGACATTATTTAAAAGAAACCACAATAACCGGCATCTAATAATGAATTCTGCTAATGTCATAACATACATCATTTTTCTAATCTCACTTTTTTCCACTTCTCTTACAAAGAGAATATCTTTTCAGCAGTATCTACAACTGGATATTCCTCGGCAATGACGCAGCCACAGTCTCAAACTAATCCAGCATTCTTTCCTGCGTTCCAATGAGACAGATTCATTTGATAAACCTGTCCGGCAATCGGAAACATCTTGTTCTGGGGTAGATATTATAATTAGTGGATAAATCATTAAGGCTTGCTATAGTCGATCAACTTCATCGTTAAATTTGAATCTTTCATCAACCATCACACATTACATAATATAGTATATCTCCAAACTGTACAGAGTTTAAATTCATTAGCCGCCAAATGGCATTGGGATAAAAATCCCTTTTTAATCTTGCGTTTCTGATCCAGAAAGCTTTTGTTACTAAATGGCGTGATTGTAGATTCATTGTAGATATTATAATTTCAAGCAATATTTCCTTTCTAAATTAGAGATAACTAATTTGACGTCTATGAGAGTGAAACAAGTTTCTTTCATTAAAGACATTAGAGTGGCGAATAAATCTGTAATTAAGTGAAACAAAGAAAATACACATGGCAATGCAAAACTCTCATCGATTGTAAATTACAAATTGGTGATGATAACTATAGCAGGTCTCCATTAGATAGGTACTAAATTTGTATGAATGAATACAAATTGATATGTGGTATGAGGACGTGGCTGTGTCAGAAATTTGGAAGATAAAAGGAAGGAAACAAAATTCAAATACGAGATATAATTTTGAATTTTCTCGCGCGGTGGTTTAAACGTTGGCTGGTAGCTTGTCAAATTAATCTCTAGAATGTCACATGCATGTATTCAGTATGGCGTAGCGTTTAATCCACGAAATACAATAATCTTCCTTGACTAGGACCACCTAGAGCACGTCGTGGTGTGTGAAAGTGTACATTATGGAAAAGATTCATGAGAGAAATCGATGCATTACGCGTTTTATGCGTAATTCAAATGATACATTTTGAAGATCATGCTATTATAAATGTATCAAGAAATGTTCGTGGTAAATTTTTACACAAAGAAAAATCGTCAAGTAATTGATTCAATGCCGTACAACAGCACCTTGATTCCGTACCAGGTTTTTGGAATGATAGCTACATTCGCAGAGAATGTGCACATTTAACAAGATATTGATAAAAATCAATTTTATTCGTGCGCTACGATTTACGAAAAAATTCTGTACCTATCATCAGTTCATCAATAATGAATGTACTTTACTATCGTTTTTCGATAAGTAATCATTATTAAAGATACTTGTCTTTAAATAAGAATGAAATTGTTGACGATACGTGCTTCCCCAACACAAATTTAGTTTTGCACCAAAAATGCATTATGTATAAGATAAATCAAGATGTGTGAAGTATAACGATATCGAATCTTGTTAAGATATGAGATGATGGAATATCAAGTTTTACTATGCTACAGTAGCACAACAAAAGTAGCGCAATAGCCTGTCAAATAACTCGAAAATTAGATTCGTCTATATGCGACCGATTAGTTTCATAAAAATATTAACGTGCTCTAAAATATGAATACATCGATGTAATTTCTCGACCATAAGCGCTCATATGGTCGCATGAAATTTTCGTCTTTTCATAATACTGATACAAAACAGGATCGCCCAAACAACGGAACAGTACATTCCACTTTTGTATAATACGCGAAAAATGTTAAAAGTTGTCAATAATTTCTTAGAAAAGTCATCTTTATGTACCCCTGCGATGTCAAAAAACCCATGGGCGATGTATATGTCACAAACGCTTTTGCTATGGCAGGACACGTATATGCCGTTACTTGCATAATTACAGTTTCAAAAGTATAAAATCACCAAAATTAAAATAGAAACTTATGTCACTTAGATTGTTTGAGCAGTTTCATATTCAAGCAAGATATTTAGGGTTTAAGCCATGAAAGATTGATCCCTCAAACCAAATTCGTTATTTGGTTATAGATTTAAAATTCAACAACAAATTTATAGAATCACTTAATGTCAAAAACATGTATGATAATGATTTATTTAGTTGTAATTATTAAGTTTATATGTTTGATGTGTCACGTTCAATAGTATTATTTCTAAAAATATCTTTACTAGAAGGCCCCATGATACTTCATTTAATGTAAAGCAAGTTCATTGCAATATGAAGAATACGTGTCGCATCACATTTCATAGCATTTGAAAAATCAGATAAATTTTATAAAAAACGAATATGATACAAAAAAGTGACATCTCTATTGTTATAACCGTTCCGTACTTAGTATGATGGATGCATATCTTTCAAAATGAATATTGAGTCGATCACTTAAGTAAGCAGACAGTTATTAGTAATTAGTTACTAATTAACATAGTTTCTTAAGTTAGCTTTTTTTCTTTCTACGTATAAGTGGCAAATTTTAGTGAATAATTAAGGGACTTTGCTGCATTTATATGTTGGATCGTGGCACGTTTATTCTGAAAATTGAGTCTGGTGAGACTTCAGATTTGATTTGAACAATCAGGTACAATATGTGCGATGAAATATATCTGTAAATGTAAATTTCGGTAACCGCGGTTTGGTGCCTTCGAATGAAAGAGAGAAAGAGAGAATAACTGTATTCGAGTGAATGTCGTTATTTTTAAGAGTCCACTGTGCGAAATGATATAAGATATCACCGTATGCAGCAAAGCCTAATTTTAGCAATATAAGGATAATAAATATTATCCAAGGATTAATTTTTTTAGCGTTATATATTCATTAAAATATCAATTGCGATAGAACAGTCGTCCAGCCATGCAAAACGTTCTGAAAACTCTTTCTTACTTTTAGGCCCGAGGCAAGTCTTTTATTTTGAATTCTTTCTATCCCCCCACCCAAGAGACTGAATTGTTTCCCCCCATTTTCTTTAAGTCTCATAACTCGTGCATTTAATACAGGGTGAGATGTGTAAAGTGGGTAAGAATAGATTTTCATGGGCAACTACTATGCAAGGTATATTAATATATAAATATATGTAATTGATATAGTATAAACAAAAATTGATGTGGTATTTTATACTATGAGTCTTGCACTACCATTTGATACGAAAATCCGTTGGAAAGGCATTGCAGAAAAATTCGCAACACTGTTTTTTATGTATAAGTATTGTGAAGACCAACTGTTCAGATTTAGATTTTTCATTCAGGATCGAGAGCCTTCTAAGGTAATATTGAGTGAACGTCAATTATGTGATTAAGCGCATATTATCTAATAGAAGGATCTAACTGTGAACTTTAATTAAAATTCAATTATCACGAGTGTAATTACTTAAACGATACAATTTGGAGAACTGCAAGTTATAAAAATCCGATAACGAATGAAATTCTAAAAACAGTATCCTACTTCTTTATAATAAGTATTTATTATAAATCTTTTTCCATATATTTAATATCCATCGATATTGCATTGACAACAATGTAGAAATTACTCAGTCGTGCAGCATTGAAAAAATTATATTGCCTGAAGGTAAAGTTTTGATTGTTGGGGGGGAGGCAGAAAATTGAATTAAAATCCAGACAAAAAATCAGATAAATAATATCAAGATCTATAAACAAAAATGATTTGAAATCAAGGTATATATTCATGAGACGAGCCTCTACTGGGTTATTGCATAAAATGTGAACTGTAGAGTAGTAAGTATAGGGCGTATCGATGCACGAGACATTATTTTATTTAGATTGAATGAATTTCCTATTGATTATTTTTTTTTTCGAACGTGGTGAAGATTATATTGCAAATAACTTTTTCGTATTTGTACAAACTAAAAACTGTATGTCATTGTAAGTTGTTGAATTGATACTCTGGTTGACAAGGTGTAATCAAGTGAGAGATAAGAATGTGCATCGGTAAAAAATCAATACCTGCACACGTAATTAATGATTACGAACTCCACAAGTTGTCAGTCGATTTTCATTGTATTATAATCAAGAATTGTAAGTAATAATTCAAAAAATTTATACCTATGTCTTTACCTTTACTATTATTAAATGCTCATCGGTGCTGGTATTAATATAATGTATTGTGTACAGTTCTTCAATCTGACCTGCTGTTATCCTTTCCTTTTTCAACAATAAAATGTATTTTGATAATAGTACGATGAATGATCAGAATCAATTTTTGCTTTACGCATCTGTTTATTACTTAATAATTAATATACATTCTCCCTTGTTTCAAATATTGCGAAGACCTTGAATGATTTGAAGTATTGAAATGCTACTAAATGGATCACTGTTATTTGAAATATAATGGAAAACGTACTGAACTAGTAACATTTTAAGTTTAATGCAGATTCTTTTGTTGCACAGTTGTTGATTTCGTATTCATTTAGGTTCAATATATACCTCGGAAATATTGATTTTATATTCACTAAATTCACATGTTTTTATCTTGAAGTACTGAAACGAATACATACATGAATTCATACATACAAAAATTATTGTAATTAATTGGTCAAACTTGTCATTTCTGTAAAAAGTAAATCAGTATCTAAATATTGTCAGTATTATACATTGGAGTTGAAGGCAATTAATCTAATGTTGTCAAGTGGATCACAAAAAATGATATAAATTTAATATAAAGATAGTCTTTAGGAATATTTTTACGTCATACATGTATTTGCGGCAGTTTGGCCAATTAATTAATCGCGATATGCAAGCTATTTACATATTCAGTAATTTAATTTTGCAAGGCATGTACAAAATGTCAACGAGAGGTACAGTTTACACTGGAACATTGTCTCTTCTATATTGAACACCACTTTTTTTAGTTTAAAATTAAATTGTGATTTTCTTAATGAGGTGATCGATATTGATCATTCTGATTCAGATAAGAAATGTCGATCAATTTACCTCAACCACAAGGTTTTATTATTTTATGATGTCCCTGAATCAACATCATAATATGTATGAGCACCACTATTGCCATTTTATAGCTTTGCACAAGGAACTTCATAAATTATGCCTTGTTATAAAACAAATGGCACATGTCTCATAAGTTTATACGAAAGCTAAATATAAAGTATTTTCTCGTTATACTGTTAGGAGAAAGAAAAGAGAACCAGCGATAATCACTGAGTATCGTTTTGCTTCATTCATTACCATTAATTTTGGACTTCTTCTTCTTCTTCTTTTTCTTTGGAACCTCTTCATTGTTTTCTGGCTCTGCAGGTGCATCTTCAGATACTCCATTCGACTTTCCATTTTCTAGCACTTCACTCTTTCGCTTTTTATCTTTCTTCTTCTTTTTCTTCGGAGATTCCTCCTCTATGCTAGCTATAACGGTTGCAGCTTCCTCTATTGCTTCCTTCATCACGTCAATATTCTTTTTCGGAATATCTCCGGTCTCATAAAACTTCAGTCTGTCCTCGACTTGTTGACGCAATTTCTCACCAAAAACATTCGTAGGTGTATCAGCGAAACAATCAATTCTGGATGCAATTGAACATTTGTTAGCCAAGTATCTTGAAATTCTACCCTTATTTTTTGTACCCGCTCGGCCGATGAATGTCGAATGGAACAACAATCCATATTTTGGAGTATTTCCTCGAGTTTTTAGTGCTCTGAATAGAGCCTTTTCAGCTCCAAGGATTTGTACAGTGGATGCAGGGTATTTGGCTAAATTCGTTAATGAACCGGCATGAGCAATGAGTCTTGCGCCAACTTGATCTCCAATCAGTGTGGCTAAGTTTGGAGCAACACCGGCCATTTTTGCTCGTAGATATTCTGCAAGTTGTTTTCTATAGTCAGCCAAAGCGATTACACGACCAGCAAACATCTCGATGTTTAAGAGATCCACAGGACTTATGTCCATCCCCATTGACGATTTTGATGCGTCGATAATAGCCTGAGCTTTGGCTGTATCCATTACAATCTCTTCTAACGCCTCCAACTTTTCATTGTTAAGTTCTTTGCGATTTTTAATAAACTGCGCAACCTTGGCGTACATGTAATTTTCTGGTACGATTTTCACAAGTTCTGGGAAGTGATAACTGTACCATTCACTGTAAATGAACAATAATCAATAATAAGTAGTAGGATTGGAGCAAATGACTAATTTATAGTGTTTTACAAGATGGTAATAATAAAATCTTTGTTCTAAAAGCATTTAACTTTTAACAGAGAAATTTCTTTATATAAACAACAGTGCTTTAATAAAACACTCACCGTATACGCATGCTAAAAGTATTAACGTCTTTGTCTAATTGATCCAGCAAGGCAATACTCTGAATAATCATATTATCCACGCGGTTCACATTGAACTTGACTTTGGCTCGAGAATAACTATGACCAAGACCAAGCTGTGCAATCCCTGAGCTCTTAGAAGTGAATCCTTTTACCAAATTATGGAAATGAAATCGTATTCCTCGAATAATTTCAGGAACAGCACCAGTATGGTCACATTTTATGTTCAGTGTTTCAGTAATACTTGCACCAAGTTTTGGATCAGATATACCAAGAACAATCTTCTGTTTCTTTCCAGCTTTTGGAACACTGGAATCTAAGAAAAGCTGCAGATCCTCTGGAACTATACCCTCAGAAATACTATTTATATTCTCCAAAGCTGCAAGAGCTGTTTTAAATGGTGAAAAAGCAACAAGTTTTACAACTCCATTGAACCGAGCCAAGTCTGTTACAGATGCCTCAACTTGAGGAAGTAGCATTCCAACTTCTTCAAATTCCTTCACACTGAACAGGGCATAGCCTGCAGCATGTTCATACAAAACATAAAGTTTTGTAGCCTGCAACAAAAAGAAAATGTAGGTGATATAATTTTTATATTGACACTGTCACATAAACAAATAAAGTATGCAATATCAACAAAAAATGACAGTACTTAATATATAAATATAACAATAAAATGTTATATTTTTATCTATTTTTAAATCATTCATCATCCAATTTCTCCGGTAATTCAGGTTATTCAACACGCTGCTATGTTTACATTTTAATTTAATACATTCTCAACCATTATATCCACAAAACATTGTAGCAAAAATGCACGTTAAATTTACGATTTATTATGAAAAAACTTACCATAATTTTAGACTTCCTATTTATTTTTCACAATTATAAAATGTTACATGCACATCACTATGTCCCAAGCGTGACCATGTGTACCGGAAAGCTTGGTGAGGCCATTTTGAAAAAAATCTACACTACTGTGCAACTTCCAACACTGAACTCCAATTGGTCAATGAAGTTCGACAGTTTCATTGCAAGATAGAATGTTTACAGAATACCCGACTTACGGACAACTTTCTAATTGGAAATATATTTGTATAATTTATGGGAAATATTAGTTAGCTAGTTCATTATTACTCCTTTTGTTAAATAATTTACAATTCATTTCCACAGTACACGCTTCAAACAGCGTTAACCAATGGCGTTCATCTCTACCTTTTAAAACGTACGCGTCATTGGTTATCCGATTATTAATTACAAAAATAATCCTCAGGCTACGGTCTCCGGCATGGCTCAGGTTATATACATTGTGATATACATAAATATGAATCAATTTCAATGAAACAGCACGTGGGAAAATGTCGTTTAGGAAATTGTACATTGAAAAAATAAGTCATTTTGTAAAATGGTGATAAAACGCAAATTAGGAAAAATATTGATGTTTCGAAAAAATGATCATTTTTATTACGTTACAGATTACCAATCTTGATTCATAGACTCATAGTGAATTTAAAGAGTAGAAGTACTTAACCTATACATTCAGTTGAGTTTATATGTACACTTAAATATTAGTTATATTTCAATAGAAAAACAGTCACAATGCTGTCTTGTGTAGTTTGTGGTAGTTTAGAATTTTATACGGAGGCAGGGTATTTTTACTGCCAAGAATGCCAAACACAGAGCCAGGTAAGAATTTATATTTAACACTTATTTATTTGATAATGAACTTTATTGATTTCTTTGCACTAGGAAAAAAGGGAAGAAATTTTGGAAATTAGGGTAGACCCTTCTACACGATTGAGAAAGACGAGGATTCGACAAGATCAATCTACTAAATCAGGTAAACTTGCATACGTTTCATTCAAATAATATTATTAGTCTAATGATACATTTAACAATGTTTTTTCTCAGCACAAGAAATTGGATGGACTTCGTGGGAACTATATAACTTCATATTAATTGGTTTAACAAATGAACTTATCGAACTTGGAGCACCAATGGAAATAAAACTAACAGTTCTTCAGCTATGGTCAACCTACTTGGGAAAAATTGAGGTGGCGTTCACTTCCACTGAGAAACAACATATTCCAAAACTTGCACGTAGATTTAATAAAAAGTAGGTGTTTTACAAATGATGCGTTTATCAATAATGTCGAACAATGTATAACCAAAGATATATTTCAGAGATGCTGCTATTATTTATGGTAAAATACAACAGAAAAAGAGAAACAGAAAGCGAAAGCGAGATGCCAGTGGTGCTAGTGCATCTTCCTTGGTATCTACAAGTTATATGAGTGAGGGTAGTTCTATTAAGGAATTAAATAAGCAAAAGGTATGTATAATTTAATATTTTCCAATTAATCATCAAGAACATCATTTATTATTCATAAATATTACAGAAAATGTTAGTAGCTGCTGAGTATGATAGATACATCCAGTCACAAGATAGCTCTGAAGCTGATGCTGTCAGTCTGATGAATCAAAGTTTATACAGTCTACAATCAAATGGCAGTCGCTCTTCAACACGTAGTAAAAGGTAAATTTTTTTAGTATTCTCTAACTATACAAATTACAGTAGGTACTTATAATTCTATTATATTTTGTTTAGAGTTCAATTTAGTAAGCACGCCAAAATGGAAGCAAAAAGGATAAAGGAAGCCACCAAAATATTACCACTTGCAGAAAGGCGTAAACTTCAAGAAAAATATACGAGGAAACAATATCTTACTAGTCCTAACATGGTTTCACCCGTGAAATTATGGGCAATCCTATATTTAGCACTAAGAATACATGATCAACAAATTCATTTAGGAGATATGTTACGGTAAGTAATGTTTTCTAATCTCAGTCGACCTGTACTGCCTGTTACCTGTCGTTGGCACGAGACTAACCGAATCTCTTGATTTTCTTTTGTAATCTGATAAGTGGAAGACAACTGAATAATAGCGTTGCATTTTATGATAATCAGGTTTGTAAGGGAAGGACATTTATCCTATTATAAAATGGATCACCTAATTCCGCCAGAAATTGTTTTAACAAAAAGCGACTTGAATATTATAACACAAACTACGGAGATAACTCATAAGGCCATGAGAAACACATCAGCGCGTATGGCGAAGTTTCTTGGAGTTCGTGAAATAACTTGTCCGTACTTCTTGCCCTTAATAAGTCGATACTGTCAAGAATTACAACTACCCAGTATGGTGAAAAACTATATTCTTTAAAAATAATATTCCTCCATATTGTCAAGGCAGTTAATAACTTTGTAATACTTTCAGGAGGTGTATTACTGTATACTGAGAGACTCATCGCTTTGGCACCACCGAAAATGGTTTTCACTTTGCAAAATACAATGATTCCAAACTACGAAGCTCGCGCAATGGCATTTATTATTGTCATTTTAAAACTTCTGTTTGGTCTAGATGGAATTACGGAATACGAAATCAGTAGATTTGCGGAGACAACAAATCAGTAAGTTTTTTTTTTTTTTTTCGTCAATAAGTGCATTACCAATAATTTTATGTTACCATTTATTTTTTGAGAAATTCGCTTCATCGTCTATTGTTTCGGGAAAACCTCAAAATCACACGTCATTCCCTATTGCAAAAATATTAAGGTTACGTACTATGTGAAATGATGCATACAAATTAAAAGCATTTCTATTAATAAAACATGACCGAACACGAATTATATGATCGTAATGGAATTTATTCTAAAATGCTATACAAAAATTTCGATGTTCCACAATTCTTATCTAAGATATCAAAAGCCAAGATACAGAAACTGGCATCTGATAGCATTCCCTGTATAATAGTGCACGGCGGTGCTGGAGAAATTGTTGACTCAGAAGTTGTTGAGAAGGTATTCGCTTGTCAGAAATCCGCGTCTATTGGATATAAAATATTACTAAATGGAGGAAATTCCATAGAAGCGATCGAAGCAGCCCTTTGGTGGCTCGAGAACGATGAATATTTCAATTGCGGCTACGGCTCCGCATTAAATGAACTAGGTTTGTAGAATTTTGGAAAAATAGCTTTAGCAAAATTCGTTTCAAAACAAATTTTGTAATGTAGGAGATGTACAAATGGACGCATGTTTAATGGATGGTACAAGGTCCATATGTGGATCTGTGGCAGCTGTATCTGACATAGAACATCCTATATCATTAGCTAAATTTGTGATGGAGAATTATCCAAATACAATAGTTGTAGGGGATGGGGCTAAAACATTAGCAAACTGTGCAGGAATGAATTGGCTCTCCAAAGGCACCATGGTGGCACCGACAGTGCATAGAAATAAAGACAAGCCGCAATATACTTCTGAAAATTCATTTGCTGATCTAACCAAAAGTAATTGATCTCATCTAGAATGCTATTTAAATAAGTAATCTAATAAAATTTTAACTTCTAGAAAAATATGGTACTGTCGGTTGTATAGCTTGGGATGGTTTTACTATGGCAGTAGGAACCAGCACAGGTGGTTTGCACAATAAAAACGTCGGTAGAGTGGGAGACTCTCCACTTTTAGGCTGTGGTACATTCGCTAACAGTGAAGCAGGCTGTTCTTTGACGGGTCAAGGAGAATCAATAATAAAACTAGGAATGTCTAGGTCCATAGTTTCAGAAATAATAGAAGGTTGCGAGGCTGACGAAGCTCTTAAAAGAAATTTGGATAGAATGTCAAATAAAATGGGTAGTTTAGGTGGTGGAATAGTACTACAAAAATGTGGCTGTTGGAAATCCTACTGCACTACTTCTAGAATGCCTTATGCTATAGTCAAGAATGATTTGATTATGTTTGGAGCAGATGCCAATGAGAAAAGAATACAAAGATATGAACATGATACGGAGTTAGCATGTGGATGCGAATAATCGATTGCCCAAATTTTGAATGTACTCAATATCAATCATTACCCATAGTTTATGTATTATCATTTATTTATGAATAGTTGTTATTCGTCGTTGCAGGATGGTTGCGGAAAGTGGTCGCTTGGATTCAACATTATTTAGTTTTCGCGAATGGCAACGATACATCGAGTGTAGAAAAGCCTTATTAACGAAACTCCATTTCCCTACAAAATTAAAGTACGAACAAGACTTACCAAGCACTAGTCATCTCTATCTGGGGTTTCTCAAATGGATGCAATCAAAAAAGGAAAGGGATGATACCGAAGAGCCTAAACCAAAAGTTGCAATGCCTCAAGAGCTATCTAATGCTATGTCTCAATGTATTGGTAAACTAAATGAAAACTCCTTACCATTGAATGCAGGGGAAACGTTTGCACCATCATTAACACCCCAATACTCTTACCTCGAACAATTGCTAGAAAATTCAGACCGTGACATACCTAATCTCCTTCGAAGCAATTTTGCGGAAACCAAAATTGCATACACTACGAAACCGGAAATGTAAGTCAAATAAATAATTTTTATTCCGATAACAAGAAAGAAGCTTATCTGCAGATAGGTTTTCGTATTTGTGTGTTAATACATTCAATGTTACAGGGTAAAAAAACTAATATTTGGAGATCATGTTAATCTGGAAGTCATTGATTCAAATATGCATTTTTTGGAAAAGCTTGTACCACCTTTTAAACAGGTGGTTTTTTCACTGAAAGAATTGAATCAATTTGTGCTTGTGGGAACTGACGATTCTAAAGAGAATTTTCCGCTTCGCACTGGTGATGATCTAACCGAATATTTGTACAGAAATAATATTGGAAAATTGAAAATGGACATGAAAAAACAATCACTTTATGACAGTGTCCAAAACTTATTACCCACTACTCAAGATCTGACATCAGAATGCTGGGAAGATTTTGCGTTTAATGAAATTCTACCGAATGGTAGATTACTCATCGATGACGACAATGACGTGGGAAGTCATGACGATGAAACATTCAAAACAAATAATTCCTCGTCTCAAGATAATATTGATAATTTTTATGACAATTACAATCTCGAATTCTCCTCTACCGAAAAGGAAGCTATACTGAATGCTCCAATATCCAAGAATCCGGTTCATAATCCTATAATAATGTACTTTGATTCTTTGGGAAATTTTGTAAAATCAAAATATCGTAACCACGAAGGTATAAAAGCCAAAGTGTTCGAAATGCCTCTCGTTGAACAGCAAAAGTGCAATACGGACGATTTACATTCCAAAACGACAGCGATCAACATAATCGCAAAAAAGAAGAAGAAAAAGGCTAAAGTAAAGGATCCTAATAACCCTTTCAATTTAAGTGACGATGAAATTTCCACTTTGAATGGTTGCATTGGCGAGAATGAAAATGAGAATTGCTCTTTAAAGACGGAGATCACCGATAATTTAAAACTATTCCGACCTTACTCGGAATACTGGATATATCACTGTGAACTGGACGTAGGACAACCAACTTTCGAGTTATTTGAAAAGGAATTACCGACCAGCTTTCGTTGGCTTTTAAACGAGTGCGCAAGCGTTATAGAAGTTACTACTGAAAATTTATATAACGAAATATGTTTGATTGAGTCATACCACGGTCACATATTAAATCCTTCATACTTGCGTGAAAATAATATCTACGCTGCAAAAAACTGTAAAAGAAAGTCTCATTACAATTCTCTCAAGAGAAGATGGTAAAATAATGGTATAGCAACTATAAGACAATTATGTCAATATAATAATGTACATATCTGAAACATTATACATGTATATCACAATACCTCGTAATCATTCATATGTTTTAATAAAATAATTATGGGTCCAAAAAATCGTTGTGGATTTTTTTTTTTCTATTTGAAGAAGGAAAATCCATACATCGTCCTCAACATTAGTACCGTCCCGAAGGTACTGCATTACCCTCCATCAAAAGGCAGTTAAGTTTATGACCGCGAGGCGGCTCCAAAGTCGCGGTCAAGCAACTGTTGCACTGTTGAGACGGCTCGGATGTTCCCCGGCCTGATAGTCGGCGTTCAGTAGTAAACACCAGTTTGGGTGAGACAGTACTCAAGCAGCTGTCACAGTCCTAATCAGTCTGCGTGCATACGATTTGCACGCACCTGTCTCGTTGAGGTGATAAAGGGTGTAGTGCCTGTGTGTAACAAGATAGTTGACAGTCGAATACAATAGCAGTGAAGAAGAGGGTCCCAGTGTTCCTTGCGTTTTCTCTTATTTTTCACGGAGGGAGGTCTGCCTGAAGCCGCGAGCCTTTTCGTTGCTCATCCTTTTTTCTCCCCCCCCCCGCCCCCCATTGGCCAGAGGTAAGTGCGTGTCCGAGTTTATCTTCTTATTTTTTTTATCTTCTCCTGTTCTGTTTTTCACAATTATTACCTATAAAAGTAGGTAACCGCAGTCTTGGGAACCTCTCTTTACTGCTCGCAACACAGGAAGTAAATTTATTCGGGTGTTGCGATCCAAAAGAATATTTGGACTCTTCTCTCTAAGTGCAACTTTCTACCTTTTTTTTTCTTGATTGAACCTGAATTTCAAGGGTTCCGTCTGCACGGGATTATATCCACTACTAATGTTGTCTTGAGAGGATGAGGAACTCATGGGGATTATCGCAATGGTTTACTTCATTTTCTGTTCCTATTTATGGCCTTACTAATATTTATTGAGGGTGTAGAGAAATTTCGTACAGGTATATGCACTTCTGGCGAAAAAAGAATATGTATGCGTCTGAAAGACTGTTACATCTTACGTGATACATTTGCTATAATGCTTCACGCTTCTGTAGAAGCATGAAGGGAATATAAATATCAGTAGTGATGCATTTCCACAGAAGGACAATAGATGCAACGGGGTACTGTGAATCAGGTGTAAATTCATCCATCCATGTACCTTTGTAGATGCACGTGCACTGTGTATATTCATTTCTTATAACGTCTACGAGGTGTAACAAAACTCCATACATTTATTTATTTATTTACTTTAAAATACTTTGAACGCAACCTCATTCCCTGTTCTTTTTCATCTACCCAGACATTCGTATCAGAAGAAAATATCTGCCGTGAATTAAATCACAAAGAATGCTGAATTCATATCGTAGCATTCATTCGGGATTTACTGGAAAAACCGGTTCAACGACAATGTCTCGTTACGTGTACAATTCGATTCTTTCAATAGCAACAAGTTTGGTGTATGCACATACATATCGTCGTGGATCGTTAATAACTAATTTATTAATTATGTGTTGAATGGCAGAACTGTAGGTTGGCCACAAAATTACGGTGGTTTGTTTGAATTTGTCCACATTATGTACCAATATTTTGCATTCAAGAATGACGATACTTATTTATTCTATAGGATCGAAGAAAATCAATGGGGAAACGTTATTTTTTCCCATCAGCACGGCGTCTCCCTATATCTCCTATAACTTAAAGAGGATGTATCTGAAATACGAATATTCTGTTGAAAAGTGCGTACAGAGGAGGAGGATACTTATGCAATATGAGCTTACAATTGATAAGGTATAAAGAACGATTTGAAAGTTGACTCGCTACTAATACTTGTGACTGGTCATATTTCTCTGCGACTTGATTGCATTTTCACGAGCCTATATGAGTACGACGAGGCATGATCTAATTCTAAGGTCTGTACGTTATTGAATTAGTGACAACGTAAATGCATCTTGCCGTGGCACGACTTACAAAGCACGTAGTAAAAACTGAAGTTGAGAAAATGAGCAAAGCATTAAATAAAATCGATTCTCAGTATGAATATCAGTATCGTCATGGCATTTCGTATCAGGTAAACTGGAAAGGTTTTGCTTTACTTAACACTCAAGGAAGATATAATACATAAGAAAAGTTTAAGGTATTGGTGTTTGATGAAAAACAGGAATTATTCGCTATGCAAAAGAACGTGAAAACTTTTCCTCCGCCGACAAATCTTTATCTCGACCACATGGAATTTCCGCCAGCATTTACCAGCTGAGAAAATAAGAAGAAACTTACCTAGTCATGTCATCTGGGTTTCGGCTAAATGTTCTCACTGACCGCCCTATCAGCTATCGGGAAAGAACGTTGGAATATCAGATATACAGGCAATACGAACGAAACGAAACCATATTCTCATTTATCTTTCATGCCGCTTCTCTTGAGCCAAGCCGAATTGTGCAGATTTGCTATTATACTTTCCGGTCTCGATTATTTCCGTCAAATAGCCCCTGTTCGTCCAGGAATTTGAAAAAGTATATCCTTACTACAGTGTTTCTGAATTGTGCTCATTTTTTTTCTTTTGATCTTTCCGCAAGAATTGCTTTATATATGCCTATCCAACCTGTATGTACATATTTATTTATGCGGAACCGATAAAAGAAACAAATTGGCATGGAAGAGGGTTGTCTACCCTGACTGTACCACGTGTATTCAGTCCGATCGATATGGGGTTGACCCTCGATGCTATTGTCGATTTTATCAAAAAAAAAAAAAGATAGCAACTAAACACCTTGACACGCATATAGTGCGAGACAACCTTCATGCGTACCTACATATGTCACTTTTTGTCGATGGTGTTGAGTAGGTTCATGGTGATTCATCGCGATTACTCCGTCGTCAGTTGTAGCTATTGCAACCATAATTTGAATTTACAATTCTGCCATCTTGTAAATTAATATAAATTTCATGTTTATCTCGTATTTGGCAAAAGTTCTCTGAATAATCGGTCTGATATTTGAACTGCACGTCACATCTGTCGTATCGTAGTATTCCGCGTCTGTAGAAATTGATGTCCAGCGCCTCTATGAGTCTCTTTTTGTACTAAATTTGAATTTCTCGTTGCACCAAGAGATTAGGACGTCGAGAATTTCAGAAATCTTAGGATTTTTTTTAATAGTTACGGTGCAACTGTACTTTGCTATTGACCATAATTCCCTTTGTACGGATCTACGTATTCATAGCATTCAGATTTGATTAGAATTCCAGTGCTAAATTGCCAATAGACCAAATGCACCTAGTGTACACGTGTTTGTTATTTAAGTGGCATGGTTCGTAGACACTATGAATGTCCAGGACGAGATTAATATAATCAGAAGAATTTTGCACGTAGGATAATTTCGTATACCTATACATATACCCTCATGAAAAAAAAACTACGTGACCATCAGTCAACGACATCAGGCTAATCTTTAACAGGAAAGAAAAGAGATGGACGATAGAAGTTGATGTAAATGTCAATGCCCATTTCGATGAATCCTTCAGTTATTTTTTGCAGCGACAAATACTGAAGGAATTTTTTATCAACGGATACATGAATAAATAAACTGTTCGCGAATGTGGGAAAAACGTACGGGCATTGTGTATGTTTTAAGTTTCGAATATTCGTGGCGAAGGCTCCTGCGAATTCTTCACGAATAAATAGCGTTCCCTAACTTATTCTTATTTTCCTTTTATAATTACGTTACTTTAGAAAAATGCATTTACATACCATCCGCTCTTTTCGGAACTTCACTGAAGTCTGATTAAGAAGCCCAGCCAGTTACGCTTCTCAACATGGTTCGTGCAGCGTGTGAAGTTGAAACTCGCTAGATTAAAATGGCAAAAATTAATTTATAAAGGAAAAGTGAATAAACCCCTCGTATCATTATTACCGGGTCATAGATTTGCGCTTATCTGTCATGTTTTTGTTCTCTCCTGTACGTGCATCTCTATGCGTGCCAATATCGAGAAGGGTATTCCCTTATTTATGATTAGATACGGTTGATAGATCAGAACTCTACTACAGATTCCTCTCCATGCACTCCTTTCATATCTAACCCTCTCGAAGAAGAGGGTCTTGGTGTCCTGATTATCCTACTTCTCAGCACTCAGGAAGTAACCAACCAGCTAAGCCTTGTCGATAGGGGCCACGTTCAAAATGCCTCGTGCCAGCCGTACGTGCTTAGATAGCTTCTTCAGCTCGGATCAAGTTGATCCTACAATTGTGCAAAGCTCTGTCGATAAATGTTACGATTTTTGTTGAACGAAAAAAAACTCTTTTCGGAGTACAGCTTATTTTGTGATTTTTAGCAGTTTTTCATTCACGTATCGCGTACTAGAAAGCGCGTAAGAATCTATAGTCGGTCTACGAGTTGGATGTTTTTTTGACAGTTCGCAAAACAATGCAATGCTTAGGAAGTCATAAACGACTTTTCATAAAATCATGGAAATGTATTCTAAAGTAAAGAAATAATATATATTTCAGTGTAAAATTATGTATATGCATATTTTTAATTAAAAATGTTACGCGGGGCCACGTATAGTAGTTTCCCACGAACTGGATTGTTTTACATCTGTCAAAAAAATGCATTCGACTTATCAACTGGCTATACAATAAGACGGCATTGCGCTGCGGCATCAGCCGACAATAATTCTGTACAGAGACTTTAATTCAGCGAAGGATAAATGGGTCGTGTCAAAGGGCACGGACGACCGACCTTCGCTACGAGGTATTGAATGGCGAGTTGGTGAGGATTATTGGCACACGAAAAAGATTGCGTGATCGTGGCTGTGTCGTAGGAGCTTCGGTCGCGTCGTTATTTGCGCGTCAGCCGCGTAGAAACACGCGAAAACTCGCACGTAGTGTTATTAAGGCAGATTTGCACAACAGTCTCGTTGCTGTTATGTATGCGCAGGTTCATTGTCTTTGTCCTATGGCTTTATCCGATCTCCAGTACATTGAGTAAGAATGCTACTGACAAGTTGCTACTAATAATTTCATTCTGTTATTGTCGATCGTGCAGAGCCCTTTTCTTTTTGAATAGCACTGTATTGCGTGACGAAGTAACCTATTCTTGACCACACGGTTCTTATTGAGTCTACCGAGGGGATTATTAAATCTGGCGACAGTTTCAAAGCTGGACTCTGTTCACTCCAGGATCATTCAGTTCGTTGGTTGGAAGGAAAGTGAAAAACAGATCCTACCAGAAGTTACACCGGTTCGATAAATTTTTGTTGCCGGAATTGCTGTGTCTCATATTTCTTTTGTATTTACCCGTGCAACAATAGCACCCTGATGCATTAATCTGCGGATTTACCTTCGCCGGAGAAAACAGCATTTCCTATAAATACACGACCGGGATTAGTGAAAATGAAAAACAACACGAGACGGCGTGAAGTTTTTATTCGTTGTCTTTTATCCTTTCGCAACGACTTATGTCGTTCACGGCGGTTAAGAGACGCGTTGATAAATAAAGAAAAAAGGCGACGCTGACTTTTAAAAGATTCGAGGGCTCTCGAAGCGGGTTTCTGCTACTCGAAATAACTGCCCTCTATTTTGGTACATTATGAAACGGTTGTGCGGCCCTCTTGTGCATCGAAGCCACGGAACGTAAACCCACGGGCAAATAAATATTAACTGCTGTCGATAATAAACATATAAATTGGACAGAACTCGCAAAGTCCACTCGGGAATTTGAATCTGCGTATTTCACCTTAAACGACGTGAAGCCCATCTACCTACCTACCTTTTCGTCCCCTTTCAACCCCCTTTGTCGCCATCATCACCGGCAAACTGAAGTTTCGCAATTTTACGATTACATATTGCCTGGCAGCACTTTTTGACAGAAAGAGAATCTCGAAATTCAATTATATGAAATTCCCACGTGATTTATAATTGTGTTTGCCACATAATTAAAAGACGTTGAAAATATTAAATAACTGATCACGCGCTATGTGCAGTCGTCTCGTTCTACGTCTTAATTGGAATTCTTCAGCTTAATTTACCAGATATAAAGCAACCTTTTGCGTTTATCGGAACTCACGACTGTATTTCGTAGCGCTGCAAAGTTTCTGGAAGTAAGTACAGAGGAGGATGTGGTCGATGCCGGAAGTGCTGTTTGGAAGTCACTTACCTGATCGACATCAAATTTGGTTAGTAACTGATAACCGTTATCGATTTGAATTCTGTATTACGCTCTTGGCCTTTTAGCGCGTACCCTGTAATCCTGCACGCCCAGCAACGAACTAACCTAACCTAGTCCAGCCTATTCTATCCCCTACGAGTTATCCGCTGTCGCACGAATCGACCTTCCCAAACATCATTACTTTGGACCTACGTGAACCTGACACCCGACTTAAAAATATTATAATTTTCAAAACGCGATTCGATTGTATCCCGCTTGTACCTGTTTGTACCACTTTAATTTTCGTTTGTACCTCAAAGAATTGGAAATTACAGGGGGGTCAAAAAACCGCTAGCACCCAACTTGGAGTAATTTATATTCTGTTTGCAGGGATGAATTTAGAATCGTTTGTACCCGTTTGTACCACCGCTAGTTTCGTTTGTACCCCAATGGGTAAGGAGATACAGGATTTTCAAAATTGACTAAGGGGTAACTCCGCCATTTTTTGAGCTGGCTTCGAAAGAAATTTCGAAATAACAAATTATGTACCGAGGACTTGCTACGATTTTATTTTGTTTATAGAGATAAGCTGAATATTTTTTTAATTCCATTGCGCATTCACAAGTTCCAGGGCGTTTTGAATGGTATTATTACTTACATTTTCAAATCTCAAATCTCAGCTCAAAAAATGGCGGAGTTACCCCTTAGTCAATTTTGAAAATCCTGTATCTCCTTACCCATTGGGGTACAAACGAAACTAGCGGTGGTACAAACGGGTACAAACGATTCTAAATTCATCCCTGCAAACAGAATATAAATTACTCCAAGTTGGGTGCTAGCGGTTTTTTGACCCCCCTGTAATTTCCAATTCTTTGAGGTACAAACGAAAATTAAAGTGGTACAAACAGGTACAAACGGGGTACAATCGAATCGCGTTTTGAAAATTATAATATTTTTAAGTCGGCTGCCAGGTTCACGTAGGTTTACTTTGCTACATACGCGCGTTATGGCATAATTTCGTATTCGAAGAAATTTACGCAATACGCATATATAGGTCGCGAATAGTGTCGAAGTCAATCTACGTTACAAGAGTCGGGTACAGTACGGCGCAGGAATAGTGGTAGGTCTATACCGTAGTATACATATACATATATCTTGTGGGCATTGTAACCTTAAAATTTCTCCACTAAATTGTACATGCATTAGATGTCGATATCGTCAACTGCTGGTCATAGGTAATAGGTTATAAGTCGCAGTCAAAGCCTAGCTTGAGTAATAGCTGACCAGTAATGGCAAGTAGCTTCGGTGCACGTGCGTTCGCGCATGCGCAAGAGTCCCTCACTAGACAATCTCCCCACCACCTATCTTATTGGCGAATTTATCGTGGTTAATACCTTGCGGAGTACTGTAATTTCTCTCGGATCGTTATCCCAACTCGTGCCAAGAGGATTCTTGAGAAATCGTTCTACAAAATGGTTACTTGCTCCTTATTAACGCCTTCTCGACTCTAACGCTTTACACTTCGATGCCGTAAACGCAAATTCTCGCGCACTGGCAACTTACCGCTCCCAAAAGAACCTCTGAAAATCTAATCGTTAGTAATGAATAAATCGAAAAACCATTCGCTACGACGTATTCGTCTACAGAAGCCTTTCTCGACCGGCAAAGATCATTAAATGTCACAAAGTGCGATAACGGCTGGTATTGACATTGCCAGTCGATAGCTTAACGAGACTTTATGCATTGCGCACTACTACTTCATCATCTCTACCTCCAAAGGTCACACGTGTTCTCGATCTTAAACTCGATAATACAAATATAATCTACATCTTTATTGCATACACATGCCCAACGTCGATTACTCAACCTATAAGCTACTTTAATTCTGTGTCATGTAAATGCGGTAAAAGTACTCTGACTTATTATACAGACTGTTCCAAAGTCGATTGGCCGCTCTGTGGTTCCCACCACTGACTTCGGGCACTTGCCCAAATTGTATGTACAGGACGGATCTACGTACATACGATTCGTCAACGGATTCACCGCGTGCGGAACGGTACTTGGGAAGTCAATGGGAAATCGTTATTTCATTAGATACATTCTCTCATGCCAGTTTACTATGACTTGGTTTATTCTGTTCAAGAGTGTTACGACATTGGCATCAAGAGTCGCCGACAAGGACTTTTAACTTTTTCAGCAGCAACTGGCTCCTACCTGTCAAACGTTGCCGACGACACAGTCCGAATTCCAAATGCTAAAGTTCACCTTGACCGACTGACTAAAAGTCGAGACCGACTTGAGATTCGAGACTTGCGTGGAAATGTTTTACCGTTTGTTAAATGTTAATTAGGCGGAATATTTGGAAGAGACAATTTTCCGGGATATATTCATAAATGTTTTTGTACGTTGAAAAGAGGTACCCGATTTGCAGTATTTCATTGTTTAACGATCGAGATGCATAAATTATCATTGGTCTTTGCGTCCAATAGACTTGCTGGCAGTTACGTTAGTTTCTTTAGTCGAACCGCGTCTTTCCTCTAATCCCGATCCGGTTGACGATATCACGAGATTAATTGGCTTTCATTGAATCCGAATTCAACTGGTTTTCTCTACTTCCTCTCTGCCTCGTTAATTCTGCGCGGACAACGACGTCTCAGCGTCTGTCTCTACTTATGGGAACAGCGCCTGCTTATTAGGCGGAACGAAAAGTAAAAGGAACGCATAGAGCGGAGGATTTACGGGCGCTATCGTACGACGTATGAGAGACTAGCCGAATCTGATAGGAATGAGTTATTTCGCTGAATACTAACGAACCCTCCTCATATCTTTCTCCCGGAACATTTTGATAAATTGAGAGACGTAATAGTATCGGTAAATATATAAGTTTGACTTTTCGCTTTATTATTTCTTTTCTCTTGCATCGCGAAGAAAATGCCCTGAACTCCCCTGTTTCCCTCGCTGCCACCTACGATTCCCATCTCGACTCCCGGCACACTTCGCACGTTTGATTGGAAATATGTATATTACAGCTAAGTACTCGGTCTATGATATTTAGCCATTCGTACTCTTGGCCGTCCTATTTACCACCCCGGCGATAGGTGTGAAACTGATTTTTCATTGTGCTCATTTGTTTGTACCTTGAAGGCCCATTCACACCTGTGGCGTGTAAGTCTCTTGTCTCTTGTCAGCCGCACTCGCCCTTCCACAAGAGCTTCGTGAACCGAAGCAATCTCGGTTAGCCCCGACATCGACATCAAAAAGCCTAGCACCCCTTCCGAAGGTCCGAATTGCCCTGTTATCAGTCAGAGGACCAAAATAAAAAGACCTATTCTTGGAAAATTTGATCCCTCAGTGTGCCTGTGACATCCCTTATCGCATCGGGAGCACCGACGTCCTAGCCCATCGCGTCGGCTCTCCTCTCGTTGTGCGTATCGAGCACGTCCCTCGCGCAATCCTCTGACGTCAAAGTTCTACTGGTCATGCTAGGTACAGACATTGCGACCGTCACCGTACTTCTTTATTTTTTTTCCTTTTCTTTCGTTTTCTCTTTCCTTCTCCTCTTCTCTGTCTCATTCTCGGCGAATTATCAAAACACGAAGCTTATTCTTGAGATTGGACAATTTCAGGCGTTTCAACCCTCGTCTACGAAACTGGCAATCTTGGATTATCCTGAGAGCTAAGATGCGAGAATCAATAAGGCCTTAACCTATTGATCCCCAAACGTCTTGGACAACCCTGTAGATACCTATACCTATCAGGGTGGCAACGACAAGCTGTAGAACGTGGAAAGGTTTTCTCTCTCGTCCCCAACCGTCGAGAATGGACTTCTAGACGGGCAGAGCTTATTGAAAGTTTAACGTAGGCGCGGCCCTGTGTTTGCACGTAAGCACAAATTTGTGTACGCTCGTTTGTATCTACATGTTCTTTTACGTATATATACACCTATTATATGTATGTACATATGTGTGTGTATATATATATATATATATATATGTAAACCCTCGTAAATTAGTGCGCCCTTTAATTCCTAAATCATAAAACACCCTAGTCACGGCTATTATATGTATGTACATATGTGTGTGTAGCACAAATTTGTGTACGCTCGTTTGTATCTACATGTTCTTTTACGTATATATACACCTATTATATGTATGTACATATGTGTGTGTATATATATATATATATATATATGTAAACCCTCGTAAATTAGTGCGCCCTTTAATTCCTAAATCATAAAACACCCTAGTCACGGTGTACATATAGGGTGCCCCATGGGGAGTTGATGAAACTAATCAGCTGTTATTCTGAAACACGTGGAGAGAACAGGAAAAGTAAAATAGCATTAAATAAATTAAATTTGCCAATTTTATTCGCACGTGGAACAGACATAGCCAGAAGTATTTATATATATTATTTTTTATCTAAAAACGTCAAAAACTGCTTATCTCGATTGTACATATTTTCAAAATGCACACCATGAGAATTTGCGTATCAGATCATTTTCGAAAACAATGTCGAACGAGATCTAATAAAATGTCTCCTCACATACTACCAACCACTTGTTAAGTGTCTGCAATCGATTTTTCATTTTTCTTCGGATTCTCCACATAGCAATAATCTTTTGTGTATCTAGACAAGTTTATATTTCAGTTTCATGCGAATAAAATTGATAAATTTACTCCGTTTAAAGCTACATTTACTTTTCCCATTCCGAGCATGCGTTTCGAAATAATAGCTCATTAGTCATTAGCTTCAGCAAGTTCCCATGGCACACCGTATATGTACGTATGTAGCTTACGAGGCCACGAGTGGATTTTCATTGGATATACTACTCTCGACATACGGAAACCGGCAGCTCGACGCTTTGGATTCTTAATAATTGAGAGTAGAGCTGCGTGAGGATTGTCGCTGATTCGTACTACGTAGCGGCATATATTTCTGTTGAAATGCGTGGGTGTACCGTCTGACGACATTAATGAGCGGATACGCCACTGCCAAGGGAGACTATTTGGGCCATTGGGCTTTAAAATTTTCTCTTCAACCTAAATTCTTTGAACGATTCTTTCCTGTACTGATCATATGGTGTAACGTACGTGGGAAGTAAACGGGTTTATCCTTCACCCCTTGCTCCTCCATATTTTCAATATTTCCACGTCGCCTGATGGGGTTGCTACCAAAATAGAGATAGAGCTTCGCACAGTGCACTGGGATTAAACTGGAAGTGCCTATGAAAGACCTTCCTTCCGGATCAACGAACTGGATGCGAAGTCTCAACTCCCAACTCCTTTAAGCCAAGATAATAAACGCCTTGGGCTTCAACGCGTGAATTTCGCAAGGTTCAGGACAGGTGACTGTTCTATGAATTATCCAAACTCGAATATATTTCATTAATACACTTTTTACTGTATTTCGGAAATTGATAATTTTTGTACATCGTGAAAGCTTCTTTTACGCACCCCCTGCTTAGGGCATGTAGTAAAAGTCTAGGATCGATATCTCACTACCGGCGAAGAGTCGCAGTATTTTCTGCCAGTTACGGGACTCAATCGAGTAGCTAGAAAGTCGAGCCTACTTATTCGCTTTTACGTCGCTGTCCTTATCGATTTCTGGCCTGGGTATTCTCATATAGATAGCTGATAGTGTACGTGTCACGCCATGAGAAGAAATCGCGTTCTAGACTCGGTCGATAATTTTTCGTAAGCATTATTGACTTGATATTGGTTAATTTTGACGAGGGACACTAATCGATTTATTTGTATAACGCCTAGTCTATTGGCGGCATCGAGCGCAATTCTAACATTACAAAGGTATGACTTCCTATGTTTTCCTTGCTTCCTTTCTCTTTCTCCGTTCCTCTCTTTCTTTCAGAACCCATCATCTTTGAGTTCGGCGTGCCTGGTGAGACGATAGACAGAGTACGTGCAGCATCCGCGATCCATTGTTCTGGTGCACTTACGTACCGCATATGTTTCGTACGTATTTGTGTGATACCTGCTAGCACTTGAATTATCTAGGCCACCGGCTCATAGAGGAAATGGAAGCAACCCTGTTCTTAGTGTGCTGACGACGGTAAAACGCTACGTATACACTACTTACAAACGTCAGCCGAAAAAATAAAAGCTTTCCATATATACATGTATATAATGTCGGGCCAGACACTACTTCCTCATCCTCCGCATTCCAGACTCTTTATGTCTGCCACTTCTTCTGCTACAGGATCCACCACCCGCGCGACGAGTCATTGAAAGAATGTCTATTTTTCGTCCTCGCTTTCCATTTTCTAAAGCTTCATTTCGCAGCTTTTAGGAATGCATTGTCAGGCTACGAGGCTGTGTCCATGTACATACCTTTCAGCGGCTAAAACCATTATACCCAATTATGGGTAAAATCGGCAGTCTACAATTAATTACGATAATTCATTTGAAAATCGTTCTCGAGAAGATTCGAGAACTTGTGATACCGTCTTTTAATGATGGATGGAACGCGATTACACGCTTTTAGATTTTTCATGACGCGAGCCTCTTAGCTAAGCTATGTATAACCTTGAGAATATGGCTGCGTTTACGTTCATGGTCGTCGCACATTAAACGGCTCTTTATTTATTGATTTACCGGAAGTTTACGACACTGCCGAAGTCTTACAGAAACGCGTTTCTGTAGGGATTCATCGGCTGACGGCCTAGTGGTACAGTTGCTCGATGCTTTTAACATTGAACGTTGGATGACTTCGAGCAAGGACATTGCTTGTTACCCTTCAGTTCTCATTGAACTCTTGTTTATGTTTATCTCGGGTTAATGTCAGCTAACGGGGAAGCAAGGAGAAACGTGGACTCACTTTGAGGCACAGTCAGGGAATTCCGTTGCACAGTTGAGAGAGAGAGAAAGAGAAGAGAAGACAATGAGAGTAAAAAAAATGTCCCAGATAGAAGAGCACGGACGTGCGTCCTAATACCGTAATTGCGCTCTGAAATGGGAACAATTCAAATGAGCAGGATATATAAGGCAAAACAATGAACGCTACTAGGAGAGCAGAATGCCTGTTCTATTTTAATAATTGAAAATTCCGCGTAAGCCACCGACGTTCTATAACGTCTGGACTTTGCGAGAAGGTAAAAGGGCATACTGCATCTTTCAAACGACGCTATTGCACGTCATCTTACCCTCGCGTCTTATTGTCTCATCACCTCGTGGATATCAGACTTTCAGCTCTTGTTGTGTGTACCTATTAATATAATGAGAATGATCCAACGGCAGCACAGTCTGAGTCATGTTACTTTAAGGACCTTTGTTGTTGTCTTACTAGCCCATGAAAAAAACATTGGCTCTCAATATTTCTCGCACGACCGCATAGCGAATGCATGTATCGTTCCCATAGATTGTTATGCTTCTTGGGGATTCCTTTAGGATCAAAATAAATAATTGCACCAGTGTGGAGTAAAATGTAAAATAGATGTAGTTTATTAGTTGTATGCTATTGCCTAGTATAGAGCTTGGTTATTATAATGCAAATATTTAATCATCACTTACTTTTAAAACGGCAGCTACTGCAAATGCTTCAACATTTTATTGCTCAAGAGTCGTATTGCGAGTGAGTCCTTAGTAATGATCTGGGTGCCCCCTGACCCTTTTTGCAGTGCACCTTATGCCTAGATTCAGTATTTATATAATGTTGACCTCTACCTCTGGAGCTTAATTGTGCATGGGAACGACGCGAGAATAATAAAATTCTCGGGGAGAGCATAACAAGATATTACAGACAGAACGAGTGACATGCTGAGGTTATGTCTTACGTATACCTATACTACACACGGACTTCGGTTAAGGTACTGCAATCGTTTATCATTTAGAGTCGCGAAGGTCTAGCAAGGTTTACGGAGGTTCACGCAGCGTCTAACATGGACAGGACTATGACGAAACCAAGAGAGATCGATGTCGTAGCATTTAATGGCGCCATTTGTCACTAGTCGGGATAATTGGATCCGAATCGTACGACTGCCAGTTGAGTTCCTAACCCCACGGAGAAGGTTAAGGGAGTCTGAAGTCTCGCTCGTTCGTTCTACGAATCGTCGATTGCTCGAAGACTCCACCCCAGTGCCAATCTCCCACTCGAGTCCTCGGCGAATCATATAAGCGGCTCTGCTCTGTCTAGACAAGAGACGAGCGAGTGTTTATGGTGATAAGGCATTTTCGAGGTTATGCAAAGTGTCGGTGGATACGCTACGACTGCTTAGGAGTTCCGTAGACTTTTTATTCTTCGTCTATTTTCACGGTAATATATCTCTATCGTCGAAGTTTCGGTCGAGATGTCAGCAAGTTTTACTATCTCTTGTGGGTTTTCGTCTACCTTACGTATCCTTTTTCACTTCCGGGAAGAAGTGTATCCTATGTACGTACTGTCGCTTTCCGTCGATACTTGGCCATTTTCTGAGTGCAGCAGACCCAGTCAAATTCTTTGGTCGAACTGGATGGCTTGTTGTCTATTTATCATAATAGTGCACAGAAGTCTTTCTGGAAAAAAATATAAATACCGCTGGCTTCTCCTCTCAAGAATTGTAGTCTACATTGGAACCAGAGAACGAAATTCTTTGCAAGCAGTCTGGATCGAATTATGGTTATCCTCTTGAGAGCTTAGACCGTTGTCACATACGGAATCTTGATCCTGGTATACCGTTGATAAAATATGGTACTTCGATACAATCTATTTTTTGAGGCAGACACGTTAACCCGTTTCGTATCAGCAAGACAGGGGAGTCCAGGGGACCCAGGGGAAATATTATAATTCGATAGGAATAATTTTTCACGTATAAAGAGATCCTTGTGATTTACAACTGATACTCGTAGCATTTTCGAGTCTTTACGATTGGTCCTAGTAATCGCAGGGGCTGGACATTTCGTACTGCATCGGTACGTGGTGGCGGCAAATTTAAAATGTAAAACCAGACAGAAATTTTACTGGCCGATCGCCAGCCTCCCTACAGTTTAACAAACTACCACCCGTCTGCACCCACCCTCTTCTTTCACGAATTCACAGACACGTAAAATTGTTCCTGCATACTCGAGAGCATGAACATGCCACGTGGACGAGTAGCCTATTGGATTTTCAACGAAAAAAATTCTCAATGGCAACGCACTTCGTTAATTTTTTGTCGCCTGGCCAGATTGAAGAAAAAAGAAAAATAGTTGGCGTCCTTCTCTCAGTATTCTATCATTATTAGATACCTTTCTCTAGCACCGCGTCGCACAAATTTCCAAATTTTAACTCTCGCGCTGAGTCATCTGGTTTTTTTTTTCTAGATTTCGACCTAGTTCTCGTTTTTCGGCGGTGCAGACGCCACTGAAAAGTGTGACAGGTCTGTCATGAGTGCCAAAATGAAACAGGGCCTGTCATCTTACATTATCTATGAGTCAGCTTAGAACGGTCAGGGTTATCAAATATAACTTTTTTCTAACCACCCTGTTCCCTAGGTATAAACTCAAACGTGTCGTCGCAAAATCAGCTGGTATCGAAATAACAGCAATTGAGAGACGTTCTCTAATGTTTTAAGCGCGCTAAATTGCAAAATTAACCGTCGTCCGTAATGATTAGCATTAAAGATTTAACCTTGTCTTTCGCATATACGGTAACTGCTATGCTATGCTATGCTAGTCCTTCCCGTTGAATTCTCTTCAATGTTAAAATCACTCTACGTATTGTGCAACACTCGCGGTGCTCGTAATCATTGTGAAAGCTTTAGGCGTGTTGTACTATTAATTAAATTACGTTTCGTATCGATTTCTCAGTTACTGAAATCCGAAACGTCTGACACGCAGGAATTTCTTTCGTGATCGTAATAACACACGTGTTAAAGATAATCATAGCAAGTATAAGAGGCAAATGGCAAATGTGTGGACAGTCATACGCAAATATTCCGTGGCCTAATATGTACGTCATACTATGTATGTATATAACGATAAAAATGCTGTGTTCGTAATATACGATATACGATTTCAGTTGAACTTTCCTCCGATAGTTTATACACGCTGGAAATATTTTATATATTTCCTATGTACTTTTTATTGGCTTAATTAAATTGCTAATTCGTACCAAGCCCTGCGCACGTCATACCTTCCATACGAATAACGTTGATCCCCGAGCCCCGAGCCCTGCTGCCTTTTGAATTGACGCGTATATGGGGATGGTCTTTCATTGTGAAGTAGATACGATAGCTTCTCTCGATCCGCTTGGAGAATCCATTATGAATCCTATGCTGAATGGTCGAATGTCAAGGGTTGAGAAAAATGGAAAAGTCTTCAGGCGCGACATTTCGAAATGTCGCGTCGCTTTCGGCCCTCGCCGGATTCAGGCCGTGCGACATTTTCCCTAAAGCCGATTAACGTTTCCTCATTGTTTTTTTTTTTTTTTTTTTTTT